>NC_092290.1:13120409-13150409 GCF_036320965.1 Panulirus ornatus | reverse complement strand
AATCGGGGCATGTGAAGCGTCTGGCGTAAACCATGGAAAGCTGTGTAGGTACGTATATTTGCGTGTGTGGACGTATGTATATACATGTGTATGGGGGTGGGTTGGGCCATTTCTTTCGTCTGTTTCCTTGCGCTACCTCGCAAACGCGGGAGACAGCGACAAAGCAAAAAAAAAAAAAAAAAAAAGAAATATATATATATATATATATATATATATATATATATATATATATATATATATATATATATATATATATATATATATATATATATATATATATATATATATATATATATTTATGTATGTGTATATATATATATATATATATATATATATATATATATATATATATATATATATATATATATATATATATATATATATATATATATTTATGTATGTGTATATATATATATATATATATATATATATATATATATATATATATATATATATATATATATATATATATATATATATATATATACACATACATAAATATATATATATATATATATATATATATATATATATATATATATATATATATATATATATATATATATATATATATATATATATATATATATATATATATATATATATAGGGATAGGGGAGAAACAATACTTCCAACGCATTCCTCACGAGTCGTAGAATGCGACTAAAGGGGACGGGAGCGGGAGGCTGGAAACTCTCCCCTCCTTGTATTTTAACTTTCTGAAAGGGGAAACAGAAGAAGGAGTCACGCGGGGAGTGCTCATCCTCCTAGAAGGCTCGGATTGGGGTGTCTAAATGTATGTGGATGTAACCAAGATGGGGAAAAAGGAGAGATAAGTTTGAGGAAAGGAACCTGGATGTTTTGGCTCTGAGTTAAACGAAGCTCAAGGGTAAAGGGGAAGAGTGGTTTGGGAATGTCTTGGGAGTAAAGTCAGGGGTTAGTGAGAGGACAAGAGCAAGGGAATGAGTAGCACTACTCCTGAAACAGGAGTGGTGGGAGTATGTAATAGAGAGTAAGAAACTAAACTCTAGATTCATATAGGTAAAACTGAAAATTGATGGAGAGAGATGGGTGATTACCGGTGCATATGCACCTGGGCATGAGAAGAAAGATCATGGGAGGCAATTGTTTTGGGAGCAGCTGAGTGAGTGTGACAGTAGTTTTGATGCACGAGACCGGGTTATAGTGATGGGCGATTTGAATGCAAAGGTGAGTAATGTTGCGGTTGAGGGAATAATTGGTGTACATGGGGTGTTCAGTGTTGTAAATCGAAATGGTGAAGAGCTTGTAGATTTATGTGCTGAAAAAGGACTGGTGATTGAGAATACCTGGTTTAAAAAAAGACATATACATAAGTATACGTATGTAACTAGGAGAGATGGCCAGAGGGCATTATTGGATATATATATATGTATATATATATATATATATATATATATATATATATATATATATATATATATATATATATATATATATATATATATATATATATATATATATATATATATATATATATAAATATATATATATATATATATATATATATATATATTTTTTTTTTTTTTTATACTATTTGCTATTTCCCGCGATAGCGAGGTAGCGTTAAGAACAGAGGACTGGGCCTTTGAGAGAATATCCTCACCTGGCCCTCTTCTCTGTTCCTTCTTTTGGAAAATTAAAAAAAAAAAAACGAGATGGGAGGATTTCCAGCCCCCCGCTCCCTTCCCTTTTAGTCGCCTTCTACGACACTCAGGGAATACGTGGAAGTATTCTTTCTCCCCTATCCCCAGGGAAATATATATATATATATATATATATATATATATATATATATATATATATATATATATATATATATATATATATATATATATATATCATTAAATTTTAGGGAGAATAAAAAGATGTTCTGGAAGGAGGTAAATAAAGTGCGTAAGACAAGGGAGCAAATGGGAACTTCAGTGAAGGGCGCAAATGGGGAGGTGATAACAAGTAGTGGTGATGTGAGAAGGAGATGGAGTGAGTATTTTGAAGGTTTGTTGAATGTGTTTGATGATAGAGTGGCAGATATAGGGTGTTTTGGTCGAGGTGGTGTGCAAAGTGAGAGGGTTAGGGAAAATGATTTGGTAAACAGAGAAGAGGTAGTGAAAGCTTTGCGGAAGATGAAAGCCGGCAAGGCAGCAGGTTTGGATGGTATTGCAGTGGAATTTATAAAAAATGGGGGTGACTGTATTGTTGACTGGTTGGTAAGGTTATTTAATGTATGTATGACTCATGGTGAGGTGGCATAGGATTGGCGGAATGCGTGCATAGTGCCATTGTACAAAGGCAAAGGGGATAAGAGTGAGTGCTCAAATTACAGAGGTATAAGTTTGTTGAGTATTCCTGGTAAATTATATGGGAGGGTATTGATTGAGAGGGTGAAGGCATGTACAGAGCATCAGATTGGGGAAGAGCAGTGTGGTTTCAGAAGTGGTAGAGGATGTGTGGCTCAGGTGTTTGTTTTGAAGAATGTATGTGAGAAATACTTAGAAAAGCAAATGGATTTGTATGTAGCATTTATGGATCTGGAGAAGGCATATGATAGAGTTGATAGAGATGCACTGTGGAAGGTATTAAGAATATATGGTGTGGGAGGAAAGTTGTTAGAAGCAGTGAAAAGTTTTTATCGAGGATGTAAGGCATGTGTACGTGTAGGAAGAGAGGAAAGTGATTGGTTCTCAGTGAATGTAGGTTTGCGGCAGGGGTGTGTGATGTCTCCATGGTTGTTTAATTTGTTTATGGATGGGGTTGTTAGGGAGGTAAATGCAAGAGTTTTGGAAAGAGGGGCAAGTATGAAGTCTGTTGGGGATGAGAGAGCTTGGGAAGTGAGTCAGTTGTTGTTCGCTGATGATAGAGCGCTGGTGGCTGATTCATGTGAGAAACTGCAGAAGCTGGTGACTGAGTTTGGTAAAGTGTGTGGAAGAAGAAAGTTAAGAGTAAATGTGAATAAGAGCAAGGTTATTAGGTACAGTAGGGTTGAGGGTCAAGTCAATTGGGAGGTGAGTTTGAATGGAGAAAAACTGGAGGAAGTGAAGTGTTTTAGATATCTGGGAGTGGATCTGGCAGCGGATGGAACCATGGAAGCGGAAGTGGATCATAGGGTGGGGGAGGGGGCGAAAATTCTGGGGGCCTTGAAGAATGTGTGGAAGTCGAGAACATTATCTCGGAAAGCAAAAATGGGTATGTTTGAAGGAATAGTGGTTCCAACAATGTTGTATGGTTGCGAGGCGTGGGCTATGGATAGAGTTGTGCGCAGGAGGATGGATGTGCTGGAAATGAGATGTTTGAGGACAATGTGTGGTGTGAGGTGGTTTGATCGAGTGAGTAACGTAAGGGTAAGAGAGATGTGTGGAAATAAAAAGAGCGTGGTTGAGAGAGCAGAAGAGGGTGTTTTGAAGTGGTTTGGGCACATGGAGAGAATGAGTGAGGAAAGATTGACCAAGAGGATATATGTGTCGGAGGTGGAGGGAACGAGGAGAAGAGGGAGACCAAATTGGAGGTGGAAAGATGGAGTGAAAAAGATTTTGTGTGATCGGGGCCTGAACATGCAGGAGGGTGAAAGGAGGGCAAGGAATAGAGTGAATTGGAGCGATGTGGTATACCAGGGTTGACGTGCTGTCAGTGGATTGAATCAAGGCATGTGAAGCGTCTGGGGTAAACCATGGAAAGCTGTGTAGGTGTGTATATTTGCGTGTGTGGACGTATGTATATACATGTGTATGGGGGGGGTTGGGCCATTTCTTTCGTCTGTTTCCTTGCGCTACCTCGCAAACGCGGGAGACAGCGACAAAGTATAATAAAAAAATAAATATATATATATATATATATATATATATATATATATATATATATATATATATATATATATATATATATCTTCTTTCTTTTTCTTTCATACTATTCGCCATTTCCCGCATTAGCGAGGTAGCGTTAAGAACAGAGGACTGGGCCTTTGAGGAAATATCCTCAACTGGCCCCCTCTGTTCCTTCTTTGAAAAAAAAAAAAAAGAACAAGAGGGTAGGATTTCCAGCCCCCCGCTCCCTTCCCTTTTAGTCGCCTTCTACGACATGCAGGAAATACATGGGAAGTATTCTTTCTCCCCTATCCCCAGGGACAATATATATATATATATATATATATATATATATATATATATATATGTATATACATAAAACCCTCTCCTCCGTAACTATTTGCTGATAGTTATCACGCAAGGAATTGATGATAACCATTTACCTCTGAGCAAGGAGGTGTCGAACTCTCTACTGGGTGGTGCATCGGCCTACCCTACGGTAGGACTGTGTTCGAATCTGCATTGCCCATAGGTGAATCGTTATCATATTCATGTATATACATATATGCCGACCTCCGTCTGCCTGTGATTTTACCGTTATCATCGTTAATAGACAAAGAACATATTATTTCCCCGCTCCTGATTGGAGAGCAACCTTGAAGCTGCAAGAGTATCATAAAAGAGGCCCAAAATCTATAAACCTACACTCTCCTGCATCTGTACATATGCATGCACATATTCACACAATAGTTACATACATACATATATACATACATACATACGTACATATATACATACTAATCTCTGAATCCATGAGGAAGTGAATTATCCCAAGAAAAGGTTCGTATGTTCGTGTCTCGTTTTGTTCGTGACTACCAGCAAATACATACATATATTCATACATACATAAATACAGCAATATACTTACAGAAAAAAAATTGGTCTCAGCTTTTCATTTCTAGATTTGCTTCTTTCTTATGATAATTGGAAGTGCCATCGTATATACCATGTTACATAACTAGGCTTTTAAAACAGTTTCTTACATATGTTTACTGTACTGATTAACTTTATCTTTTCCCCGTCCTTAGCGACGACATCCTTTGCCTGTGGCTCAAGATTTACTTGTCTCCTCGCCTGCCTGAGAAATACTGCTGATGCGTTGCATAAGACTGGGAGTAAGGTTGAATATGCATGCTTGTTTTGATTCATTTGCATACTAACGTGTCTTCGTGTTCGGGTATTTGAGTCAGTTGTTGTTCGCTGATGATACAGCGTTGGTGGCTGATTCATGTTCGGGGATAATATCTTTTTTTTCTTTCTTCATCTTGAATGGACGAACCACACACAGCTTGGATGCCAGTGAGAGAAGGGAGGACCCCTTCTCCCTGTTTGTGAGTTTGTTACTGATGATATACATATCTGCTTGGAGGAGTTGGGGCTAGCTGAGCTTAGAGAGAGAGAGAGAGAGAGAGAGAGAGAGAGAGAGAGAGAGAGAGAGAGAGAGAGAGAGAGAGAGAGAGAGAGAGAGAGAGAGAGAGAGAGAGAGAGAATGTGTCACATAGATGGAAAGACCACACAGACCCATAAAGTACAAGCGAACAGGTCTGGCCTTATCGCTGCTGGAAACGATGCGAGAGAGAGAGAGAGAGAGAGAGAGAGAGAGAGAGAGAGAGAGAGAGAGAGAGAGAGAGAGAGAGAGAGAGAGAGAGAGAGAGAGAGAGAGAGAGAGAGAGAGAGAGAGAGAGAGAGAGAGAGAGAGTGTATCAAAACCGCTCATTAAAATCCGCAAAAACTGATGAATATATATTTTCCTCTTCAGTTCCCCTGCAAGGTCTTAACCACTCGGCTTTGATGACCCCCCCCCTCAGTTGTACATTAATATTCTGTCGGTAATTAACACCTTAATCACATTTTCGTGGATGAGATTAATTTTCTCATGATAATGATGTATTTTCCTGTTGTGTCTGCAATTAGCACATAGCATGATTGATCTAACATTAAGCCAAATGGAATATTTATTCTGAGTTTTCTTTTTTTGATACACGCTTGCCATTTCTCGCGCGAGCGAGGTAGCGTCAAGAACATAAGACTGAGCCTTTAAGAGAAAATTTCTAGCTTGGCTGCTTGCTCTGTTCATTTTTTTGGGAAGAAATACAAGAAGGGGAGGATTTCCAGCCCCTTGCTCCCTCTCCTTTTAGTCACCTTCTACAACACGTAGGGAATACGTGGGAAGTATTCTTTCTCCCTTAAGAATAATTCAATATACGGGTGATAATCTCTCTGTCTATCGAAGTCATTCAGGAAGAGAATGAGAACCCTAATCGCTTGAAATACAACATGGTATACGCAATATAAAGCTATACATCATACAATAAATGAGCGCTTCTCTGCATAGAAATACCATATCTTGTCATACACAAAAGAGAGAGAGAGAGAGAGAGAGAGAGAGAGAGAGAGAGAGAGAGAGAGAGAGAGAGAGAGAGAGAGAGAGAGATTGTATGCTTGTGTGAAGCTACACCGAAGCTCTGCTTAACACGGGGTCTTGTCAATGACAGCGTGCTCTCAGGTATGCAATTTACTGGCACAGGTCGTGTGTGTGTGTGTGTGTGTGTGTGTGTGTGTGTGTGTGTGTGTGTGTGTGTGCTCGGGGTGCCATTGCTGGCACAAGACGAGGCTTTGCGTAACTGTAATGTAGTGGGCTCTACCAAGTCCATGTGTGTGTGTTGTGTAATAAATGTGTAACGTCGTGGAAAATAATACGTGATTCTAATATCAGAAGTTTCAAACTTCGTTCTAGGTATGCTATACGCTGCTGTAGTATATAACTAGCAACATATGTGTAATCTTCACTATTCAAATATCGCCTGGACCGACAGTGATGATTTTACTGGATAGGTGTTCAGCGTAATGACATTTCTTATGGTGAATACAACTACATCTGCTAGCAATATGGCTCAATGATATTGGTAGGATTAAAGGTCCGTCAAGCTTATGCAAGGGGAGAGTCAATTTCCAAAGATATCTTCATTTCTGTCATTTGTTTTTTCAAGTCTTTAGTCTAACCTTAGGCGAGAGATATCATCAGACACTTCTGCATCAGCTGGCGAAGAATTTGATACGTCACAGGCGCCTCCGTCCGTCAGTCCCTGCGACTTAGCTCAAACCAGTGTTTCGACTCAGATATCGATCTGCTCGACGGCTCGGTTCGACCACTCTGGATAATGTATAAATGCCATCCCGCTGCACCTTTAGGGAGGCCACCTCTCCAGGGAATACGCTTTAGTGTAGGAGTATATGAATTCCTGGAACTCCAGATTCTACGGTTTACTTGATTCGAAGCCGTTGGCAACTCACGGATGGACCGAACTGATAACGGTTTCTTTCCTTACAGCTCGAAGCTTTAGAACTCTCTAATCTTTCGTGTCTTTCCCCAATAACTGTGGCCTGGCATATTCTAAAAGGCAGGTTTTCTCACTTCCTCCAAAATTCACGAATGCTTTCCCTTTCATTAACACACACTGGATTTCTGTCCTTGACTAGACCTTCCTACATTAAAGCGAAAAAAGAAAAAAGCTGTATACCAGGGAATTTATTTTTCATTCTAGCTGTTGGAGTCCATGATCAATTTGATTCTAAGCGCTCGGAATCCACAGTTCATATGCTCCAACAGCTCGGAGCTCAAGATCCATTGATTCTAACTGCTCGGAATCCACGATTCATTTGATTCGAGCTGCTGCTTCCTTTTTCTTCTGAGTTAACCCTTCCCAGCGGACTTAAAGCTCCGTCTGTCTATCATTAAGCCCTCAATGCTGTCCAGTTCTAAGCCCCGAGTATTCACTCACATCTGGAGCAATTAAGCTGTGGCAACGAGGAGGGCTCTGTACGCCGTAGTAACCCTCAGAATTAAGCTAAGCTGATTTCTGTTTCCTCGTGCTAATTGATTATACAACCTGTGGAGCAAGGAGGGGGGCCTCTAATGAGGAGCTTCAGCACCTACAAGGCCTGCGCTCCAAGCCGGAGGAGGGAAGCAATGGACTCTTTTTAGAGCGAGGATGTTCCTCGACGAGAGACTGTGCTCCATTCTCTCGTGTGTCTTGATGGTGGTGATGGCCTCACTGGTGATGTCTTTTATCACTCGTTGTGAGTCCTCCTGCAGATGGAGTTCGGCATAACACCTCCCTCCTGTCTATGAAGAATGGAGTATGATCAAAGTCCTTTGTCCAGAATGCCAATCCGTTGTCATCTATTGATCCTGGAGGCAGATATTCTAATTCGATTTCACGAAGAGAGTTCGCATGTCTTATATCCCGTCAAAGCAGGGGAATGAATTATAACTAACACAAGTGTCCTTTGCAAGTTACAATTAGATCACAATTACATTGAAGCAGAATTATATTTTAGACTTATGCGGGAAAGTGAACGTCAGTGACCCGTATGTGAAATAGGTTGATGTGGTTTGCACCAACGGAATTATACACGGAAATGTGTATCTCTGCTGGCCAGAGAGCAACATTTGAGAGGCACGCGTATGTCATTAACGCTGAATGAATTTGATTTCAATCCCACGTTTACTGCTTGAGCATTCGCCATGAACTCATCATCGTCAGCATCATTAAGACTCGTTAGGGAAGTGTGAGGAAGAGGAGAGAGAGAGAGAGAGAGAGAGAGAGAGAGAGAGAGAGAGAGAGAGAGAGAGAGAGAGAGAGAGAGAGAGAGAGAGAATTTCACATACATCTTGAAGCTCGTAATGAGGCGAGAGAGTAGTCAATGACCAATTAGTGATTCATTATGTGTGGCGATGGGTGGTGATGCCTCCTGTGGTTCGTACTTTCCAAGAGAATGAGTTATTGGCTAACACTGTTCAAGCAGATGAGTTAGTGGTCCGCAATGTTCGAGCAGATGGGTTCGCGGTTCATCTGTTCAAGCAAATGGGTCAGTGGTTCACACCGTTCAAGCAAATCGGGTAGTGGTCACACTGTTCAAGCAGATGCGTCAGCAGTTCACACTGTTCAAGCAGATGCGTTAGTGGTTCACACTGTTCAAGAAGAGGAGTTAGTGGTTCACACTGTTCAAGCAGAGGGGTTAGTGGTTCACACTGTTCGTGCAGATGGGTTAGTGTTTCACAATGTTCGAACAGATGGGTTAGTTAGCTTGGCGTTGCTGTTGATGCACACGTAGCCTTGTGCTGTAAGTGCTCGGATAGAGAGAATTCAGTTCACCCCCGATATTAGTGGCGAAGTTTCGGAATTTCAACTAACACATTGATTCAATAACCCTGGGACATGGCATTTTCTGCGTTAGCCCATATCTTCAGCCTTGCTCATCCTGCAGTCTGTGCTGTTTATCTAGGAGTGACTAAAACCCTCTCGTCCGCCGGAAAGGAAAAGGTAAATTAAGGCAAACGATTTAAACGATAAACTGCCATGCAATGGTAAACGAATCTAACGACACGCATTTATGTAAACTAGATTCATAATAGGCTCCAAGCTACATAATTCTTTTCATGGTATATGAGATACAGCCTTTAATTACAAATACCACGTAGAATTAGATGCAACGGAAAAATCGTTATTCATAGCAATATTATGAACGAAGTGGCATACAAAGTGGTATATATACAAGCCATGGAATAGTGTGTGGAGCTTGGCTGTACACGGATGGGTTCAATTCATTGTACATAGGACAGCTAGAGATTGAATGCGTGCAAATGAGGCCATTTTTCGATAGATGGGAGGGTCATTGCGCACCTCTATATAAGTGATGTGAGATAACCAAGGACCTTATACATATGTGTGGTGGCTGATTCATGTGAGAAACTGCAGAAGCTGGTGACTGAGTTTGGTAAAGTGTGTGGAAGAAGAAAGTTAAGAGTAAATGTGAATAAGAGCAAGGTTATTAGATACAGTAGGGTTGAGGGTCAAGTCAATTGGGAGGTGAGTTTGAATGGAGAAAAACTGGAGGAAGCGAAGTGTTTTAGATATCTGGGAGTGGATCTGGCAGCGGATGGAACCATGGAAGCGGAAGTGGATCATAGGGTGGGGGAGGGGGCGAAAATTCTGGGGGCCTTGAAGAATGTGTGGAAGTCGAGAACATTATCTCGGAAAGCAAAAATGGGTATGTTTGAAGGAATAGTGGTTCCAACAATGTTGTATGGTTGCGAGGCGTGGGCTATGGATAGAGTTGTGCGCAGGAGGATGGATGTGCTGGAAATGAGATGTTTGAGGACAATGTGTGGTGTGAGGTGGTTTGATCGAGTGAGTAACGTAAGGGTAAGAGAGATGTGTGGAAATAAAAAGAGCGTGGTTGAGAGAGCAGAAGAGGGTGTTTTGAAGTGGTTTGGGCACATGGAGAGAATGAGTGAGGAAAGATTGACCAAGAGGATATATGTGTCGGAGGTGGAGGGAACGAGAAGAGGGAGACCAAATTGGAGGTGGAAAGATGGAGTGAAAAAGATTTTGTGTGATCGGGGCCTGAGCATGCAGGAGGGTGAAAGGAGGGCAAGGAATAGAGTGAATTGGAGCGATGTGGTATACCGGGGTTGACGTGCTGTCAGTGGATTGAATCAAGGCATGTGAAGCGTCTGGGGTAAACCATGGAAAGCTGTGTAGGTATGTATATTTGCGTGTGTGGACGTATGTATATACATGTGTATGGGGGGGGGGTTGGGCCATTTCTTTCGTCTGTTTCCTTGCGCTACCTCGCAAACGCAGGAGACAGCGACAAAGTATAATAAAAATAAAATAAATATATACACACACACACACACACAATATGTAGTGTGAGGTGGTTTGATCGAGTAAGTAATGAAAGGGTAAGACCGATGTGTGGTAATAAAAAGTGTGATTGAGAGAGCAGAAGAGGGTGTTTTGAAATGGTTTGGGCACATGGAGAGAATGGGTGAGGAAATATTGACAAAGAAGATATATGTGTCAGAGGTTGAGGGAACGAGGAGTAGTGGGAGACCAAATTGTATATGGAAAGATGGAGTGAAAAAGATTTTGAGTGACTGTGGCCTGAACATGCAGGAGGGTGAAAGGCGTGCAAGGTATAGAGTGAATTGGAACGATGTGGTATACCGGGGTCGACGTGCTGTCAGTGGATTGAACCAGGGTATGTGAAGCGTCTGGGGTAAAGCTTTGTGGGCCTGGATGTGGAAAGGGAGCTGTAGTTTTTGGTGCATTATACATGACAGCTAGAGACTGAGTGTGAACGAATGTGGCCTTCGTTGTCTCTTCCTAGTGCTACCTCGCGCACATGTGGGGGGAGGGGGTTGTCATTTCATGTATGGCGGGGTGGCGACGGAAATGAATAAAGGCAGACAGTATGACTTATGTACATGTGTATATATGTATATGTCTGTGTGTGTATATATATGTATACGTTGAGATGCATAGGTATGTATATGCGCGTGTGTGGACGTGTATGTATATACATGTGTATGTGGGTGGGTTGGGCAATTTCTTTCGTCTGCTTCCTTGCGCTACCTCGCTTACGCGGGAGACGGTGACAAAGTATAATAAGTATATCTTTTTTTTTTTTTTTTCATACTATTCGCCATTTCCCGCATTAGCGAGGTAGCGTTAAGAACAGAGGACTGGGCCTTAGAGGGAATATCCTCACCTGGCCCCCTTCTCTGTTCCTTCTTTTGGAAAATTAAAAAAAACGAGAGGGGAGGATTTCCAGCCACCCACTCCCCCCCCTTTTAGTCGCCTTCTACGACACGCAGGGAATACGTGGGAAGTATTCTTTCTCCCCTATCCCCAGGGATAATAATAAGTATATATATATATATATATATATATATATATATATATATATATATATATATATATATATATATATATATATATATATATATACATATATATGTATTATTGTATATATATATATATATATATATATATATATATATTTTTTTTTTTTTTTGTCGCTGTCTCCCGCGTTTGCGAGGTAGCGCAAGGAAACAGACGAAAGAAATGGCCCAACCCACCTCCATACACATGTATATACATACGTCCACACACGCAAATATACATACCTACACAGCTTTCCATGGTTTACCCCAGACGCTCCACATGCCCTGATTCAATCCACTGACAGCACGTCAACCCCGGTATACCACATCGATCCAATTCACTCTATTCCTTGCCTGCCTTTCACCTTCCTGCATGTTCAGGCCCCGATCACTCAAAATCTTTTTCACTCCATCCTTCCACCTCCAATCTGGTCTCCCACTTCTCCTCGTTCCCTCCACCTCCGACACATATATCCTCTTGGTCAATCTTTCCTCACTCATTCTCTCCATGTGCCCAAACCATTTCAAACCACCCTCTTCTGCTCTCTCAACCACGCTCTTTTTATTTCCACATATATATATATATATATATATATATATATATATATATATGGAAGCGGAAGTGGATCATAGGGTGGGGGAGGGGGCGAAAATTTTGGGAGCCTTGAAAAATGTGTGGAAGTCGAGAACATTATCTCGGAAAGCAAAAATGGGTATGTTTGAAGGAATAGTGGTTCCAACAATGTTGTATGGTTGCGAGGCGTGGGCTATGGATAGAGTTGTGCGCAGGAGGATGGATGTGCTGGAAATGAGATGTTTGAGGACAATGTGTGGTGTGAGGTGGTTTGATCGAGTAAGTAACGTAAGGGTAAGAGAGATGTGTGGAAATAAAAAGAGCGTGGTTGAGAGAGCAGAAGAGGGTGTTTTGAAATGGTTTGGGCACATGGAGAGAATGAGTGAGGAAAGATTGACCAAGAGGATATATGTGTCGGAGGTGGAGGGAACGAGGAGAAGAGGGAGACCAAATTGGAGGTGGAAAGATGGAGTGAAAAAGATTTTGTGTGATCGGGGCCTGAACATGCAGGAGGGTGTAAGGAGGGCAAGGAATAGAGTGAATTGGAGCGATGTGGTATACAGGGGTTGACGTGCTGTCAGTGGAGTGAATCGAGGCATGTGAGGCGTCTGGGGTGGACCATGGAAAGCTGTGTAGGTATGTATATTTGCGTGTGTGGACATGTGTATGTACATGTGTATGGGGGGGGGGGTTGGGCCATTTCTTTCGTCTGTTTCCTTGCGCTACCTCGCAGACGCGGGAGACAGCGACAAAGTATAAAAAAAAAAAAAATATATATATATATATCCCTGGGGATAGGGGAGAAAGAATACTTCCCACGTATTCCCTGCGTGTCGTAGAAGGCGACTAAAAGGGGAGGGAGCGGGGGGCTGGAAATCCTCCCCTCTTGTTTTTTTTTTTTTTTTTTTTTTTTTTAACTTTCCAAAAGAAGGAACAGAGAAGGGGGCCAGGTGAGGATATTCCCTCAGAGGCCCAGTCCTCTGTTCTTAACGCTACCTTGCTAACGCAGGAAATGGCGAATAGTTTGAAAGAAAGAAAGAAAAATGTATATATGCATATATATATATATATATATATATATATATATATATATATATATATATATATATATATATATATATATATATATATATATATATATATATATATATATATATATATATATATATATATATATATATATATATATATATATATATATATATATATCAATATTGAGATGTCCTTGATTAGGGCATTCATTTGTCCATGCCGTCTCAGCTAACATTAGAAAAGGTGTATTCAGATTGTTTCGATTAGTGTTTATATATTGACTTTGATGGCCTGAATGACCCCAGCAGTCGCCAGCCCTAAAGCCGACCCAACCAAGGGTGAAGACCAGACGGGGAAGCTTCAGTAAGCCTGGGAAGAGTGAAAGCTGATAAGATGATTTTCAGCTCAGGTGCAAGAAATCCAGGTTATTCTTTTGGGTCGGCAGAGAATACAGATGAGATAACTGGAGTGTGTGGTGATGTTGTTCCTAACACCTTAGTTTGTCGTCCAAAAATGATATGGAGGAGCTGAATGGGCTGCATAGAGCCTGGAGAGAACTGAAGCCTTGTTAGACAGTAAGGGAGTCGGAGATTAACTTAGGAGAGGTTTGAGTCCTTGTGAGCCAATGAGGCAGCGAGAGTTTCAGTAAGGTTCATGTGCAGGGCTACGGTCTTGGTTTATGTTCCAGTGCCGTGGCTGGCGGTGATCCAGTCCTGCAGGTTATTGAGGGCGTCCTGGGAGCAACGTATTCGCGAAAGCTGATAGCGACACTGATGCCATGGCTGAAATCATCGAGGTCCCTCCATCGAGCAGGTGCGTGGGTCAGAGCATCATTCTTGGCCACGAGGAGGCACAAAAGATCTCAGTCTCAATGGAGCCTGTGGGACGGCAAAGACGAGGGACCAGAAAAGTGAAGATGGATCCCCCGTCTGAGACAGACATTCAGAAGACGTTCACTATGGACGTCTGTATGTTATGTAACGAGTTATCTCTGCAGTCGAGGTTGAGTGGCTTTGGTGATCAGTTTTGGTTGCTTTTTATACCAGTTTTAAGAGAGCTGGATAGGGGATCAGAGCCATGGCAACGGGTCGTAGCTCATACAGAGGTTATTGGATTATTAAGTGAAGTCTTACAGATGACCGTGCATGTCGGTGGTTGGATATAAGACCCGATCATGGAACATAAGTGTGTGTGTGTGTGTGTGTGTGTGTGTGTGTGTGTGTGTGTGTGTGTGTGTGTGTGTGTGTGTGTGTGTGTGTGTGTGTGTGTTGTCTCCTTGACAGAGATTCAAAATAAGTGTGGTTGGCGGCCTCGTCTCTTGCTTCTTCGCCAACGGTGAAACATGGGTGTGGGGACTAGCTGGGCAGGAGTCGTTCTTCAGAGCGTGAAGATATTGTTTTGACCGACCGTAGATTTGCGGAAGGGCTGCCACCTCTATAGGAAGCTGGTGAATGAGGGGCTGCAGTAAGAACACTGCTTGTGGAGGATGGCGTAGGGAGAGGATGGTAATGGGAGACGATCAGTGGAAGAGAGGGTTTGATGAGAGTGGATGAATGGGAAGGGGAGTTGATATGACATTGCTATGACATTGGTAATAAGAAGTGGAATCGGATATCACTTGAGAAGGATGAGTGGGATCGGATGCCAATGGGGAAGGATATGTGAAATCGGATACCACTGGGAGGGAATTCTGATAGGAGAGAGATTTTGATGTCCAACCATTACCATCATTTCCCCCAAAATCATTTCTGATGTCGTCCAGCAGCGTCACATGCGTCCCTGACACCAACACCTGCTCTCCCTCTCCTCACTCCCCAAATTTCAGACTGCTTCTCTGGTATGGCATATGAGACTTCCGTTGACACTTTTATTGTTCAGTCTCGACGTTCGAGTGAACGTTAAACAAATCAGTGCGAATATTGGGAGTGATACCGAGCTTGACATTTATATCTTTGGGTAATATTGTGCTTCAGGACGACGCAATATTGCATAAGGTTTATTAATGAAATGATTTACAGATCAGAGTTGTTCTAGAGCATTTCGACAGATGTATTATTCCCAGAGGATTCGTAGGCGAAAAAAAGGCACACACAAAAAAGGATTCTTTTTTTGAGAAACTGGTATCGGTAAACTATGAGCAGTTTTGCTTTTGAAAATATCTCCACACAGGTGTTCACAACGACCAGTTTTGCCGATAATGGAGAAATCTTCTCTCGTTTGTATCCTCAGCTTGTCAGATTGTCTTCTTATGTCTGTTATCCTCAGCTTGTGTGTGGGGGTATGTGACTTCGCTTACGTACCTGTGAGGTCGATTACTCTGTCTCGTTCATGCATGCGATCAGAAACTACCATTTTCGCTGCGTTATAATTGTATCAAATTATTTCAAGTGATCTACCATCATTTAGACACTAACAACTGTACGAAATAGACGACTACAATTGACCAGGACAGAATGAGCAATTTTTTTTTTCATAGAGTCTTCATCGTCTGGTTCTCAAGAGAACAGACTCTCTAATAATACCAGAATCATGAATTCTAGAATCTCCCACAGGTTTCTCGATATAAATTTCGGATCTCATAGAAATGATATTTTTTTCCTGTTTCTTCTTCCAGCCTCCCCACTGGCAAATCACCCTGCAACCGGTGGGCCTCTGTGCAATCAAGCAAGTAAACAAACTGCAATGGGGGTCCTCAGCAGGACTCCTTCGTGAGTGCGTCGCGGGTTTACGTAATCAAGGAATCGAGAATAAGATTTCCCACTCCCCTCCTCCTCTCTCCTCTTCCCCCCCACCCCTCCTCCCCTCCTCCTCCTCTCTGTTCCTTTGAAAATCGACGAAATCTCAGAAATGGAGAGATTCTGCATCCATGAATACGAAAGGAACGTGATTTTACGCGGACGGACAAAATACCTGCGCGTTTCATTAAGCAAAAGTTCCCGTTAAGAAAGAATCCAACGATTTTGGTCGTAAAGAGCAGCCACCGGCAAGCACCAGCTATCTAGATGCTGAAATATATCCACATAAATAGGTGGATAACAGCTGCAATGGCTGATTACACTAAGAACATTACTGCTCTTGAAAAGAACTTCAAGAAATGCAAGCCGAGTTTGCTCGCGACTAGAAATCAGTGGCGTGTGGTGTGTGTGTGTGTGTGTCTGACGTCTGGAAATCAATAGAGAACACCTTCGATTCGCTACGGCAACATCTTCACATCTCTGAAGCTCCGCTGTCACCACAGTCACTGAATATTTCATTGGACTGATGGTCGAATGTCTGTCGAGAAGTGTTTTCCCCACTCCCCATCCTGAACCTCTTCCATACCAGAGTTGGAGAGGTGTGGAAGGTGGTTGAAAATAAAGCTCTTGAGATACAGTGTCACAATGCTTTCCATTGTGTCTTGAGAGATCTGACTTCTCTCTTCCACTCGTTTTATCAGGGTGATTATGGTGGGAAATATTCACTGAATCATCTTAATGAATATGAACGTGAAGCATCGTCTTTAACTCATTGATGGCAACATTAAGTCAAACCAAATGGCGTCCTAGCTACGTCTTTTCGTTGTATATCAACTGACTGTTATATTTCTCTCTTGTGTCTCCCCTGATGATGTGATTATTACGCGAAAGTGCACTTGGGAACTTATCGTTTTATTTCCCCGTGGACTCTTAAGAATATACTTGAGCATGCGCAAAATTGTGATCCTTTCCAATATATATATATATATATATATATATATATATATATATATATATATATATATATATATATATATATATATATATATATATATATATATATATATATATATATATATATATATATATATATATATATATATATATATATATATATATATATATATATATATATATATATATATATATATATATATATATATATATATATTCATATATATATATATGAAGTATGAAGTCTGTTGGGGATGAGAGAGCTTGGGAAGTGAGTCAGTTGTTGTTCGCTGATGATACAGCGCTGGTGGCTGATTCATGTGAGAAACTGCAGAAGCTGGTGACTGAGTTTGGTAAAGTGTGTGGAAGAAGAAAGTTGAGAGTAAATGTGAATAAGAGCAAGGTTATTAGGTACAGTAGGGGTGAGGGTCAAGTCAATTGGGAGGTGAGTTTGAATGGAGAAAAACTGGAGGAAGTGAAGTGTTTTAGATATCTGGGAGTGGATCTGTCAGCGGATGGAACCATGGAAGCGGAAGTGGATCATAGGGTGGGGGAGGGGGCGAAAATTTTGGGAGCCTTGAAAAATGTGTGGAAGTCGAGAACACTATCTCGGAAAGCAAAAATGGGTATGTTTGAGGGAATAGTGGTTCCAACAATGTTGTATGGTTGCGAGGCGTGGGCTATGGATAGAGATGTGCGCAGGAGGATGGATGTGCTGGAAATGAGATGTTTGAGGACAATGTGTGGTGTGAGGTGGTTTGATCGAGTAAGTAACGTAAGGGTAAGAGAGATGTGTGGAAATAAAAAGAGCGTGGTTGAGAGAGCAGAAGAGGGTGTTTTGAAATGGTTTGGGCACATGGAGAGAATGAGTGAGGAGAGATTGACCAAGAGGATATATGTGTCGGAGGTGGAGGGAACGAGGAGAAGAGGGAGACCAAATTGGAGGTGGAAAGATGGAGTGAAAAAGATTTTGTGTGATCGGGGCCTGAACATGCAGGAGGGTGAAAGGAGGGCAAGAAATAGAGTGAATTGGAGTCATGTGGTATACAGGGGTTGACGTGCTGTCAGTGGATTGAAGCAAGGCATGTGAAGCGTCTGGGGTAAACCATGGAAAGCTGTGTAGGTATGTATATTTGCGTGTGTGGACGTGTGTATGTACATGTGTATGGGGGGGGGGGGTTGGGCCATTTCTTTCGTCTGTTTCCTTGCGCTACCTCGCAAACGCGGGAGACGGCGACAAAGTATAAAAAAAAAAAAAAAAATATATATATATATATATATATATACATATATACATATATATATGGAGCTCTGGTTTCGGTGCATTATACATGACAGCTACATATGTGTATATATGTATATGTTTGTGTATGTATATTTATGTATACGTTGAAATGTATAGGTATACATATGTGCGTGTGTGGACGTGTACATATACACATGTGTATGGGGGTGGGTTGGGCCATTCTTTTGTCTGTTTCCTTGCGCTACCAGGTCCTAGTTTTATCTACCAGCCACCAGGGGAAGATGAACAGCTGGGTTTACCGTCGAGCTGAGGCTGCGACCTTTATTCAAATCTTTGAGTATCACGACCTATAAACGCGTCATGGTTTACATCACTAACCGTGATGACTTGTTTTGGAAGGGACTGGATAGGAGAGATGCCTGTCTTTATTTCAATACCTTTTGGAAAGTCAGGAACGCCTGATGTTCAATTTTCTCTCGGTTTTTACCGAACTTCACCTGTAAGTGGTTAGCTACATGGGAAACGAGAAATCTTAAAAGTAGTTATGTCATCATCAGAGGACGGAAAGGAAGACAGTATTCTATGGACTTTGTTCTTATTCTCTCTGAAGAAGTCTATTATATACCTGCTCCTGCGTGGATTGCACTCTGGAAGCTACAAGATAACCACAAAAGCAATAACAGTATATTTGCTCAGGTTTGTATACCATTAATAAACATCGCTTAAGATTGTATGATAGGAACATGTGATACCCAGGACCTCTCGTTAAGGGATGTCTCGTCTCGTCCCCTGTCGCAATAGTGTTTGGAATATGCAAAGAAAGACGTCTTCCAACCTAAGCAGGTGGTATACTGGACAGTCAATGACAAATCAGCTATGTCGAAAGGGGGAAAATTGCATTAAGGGATACTGTGGTTAAGCTGTGGTTAATAAGGTCAGTAAGCTGAAGTGTTTTGCCGGAGGTTATTGCCCCTGGTAAAAGCAGGATGCCGTCAGGATATCAGACAGATGAAAATCCTCCTTGTTCCTCTTTGATTCTAGTTTATCTGAGGATATGCATTATCACTGACTAAAGAGAGGGACAGAGAGAAGCGGGTGGTTGCAAGGAATTATTTCTCTGCGAGAAACTGAAACATGAAACACAAAAGTAAATACTACTTTAGGGTCTGACATCCTTGGAAGACAGCGTTTCTGCTCCTCTCATCCTCTTTGTGTGTCACCCAACAGCAAGGTAAACAATATACATGAATTCCTCCAGATGGATGATGTATATCCATCGAACAACCACCTCGGAGCCTCTTCCTCTAGAGGCACCAGTTCTATCTACGTTTTTACTTGCCTTAGGACGTGCCTGTGATGACCCGTTATGGCATCTTTGGAATGCTGGCGTTGGTCGTCATATCGAGGTGACTGAGAGATCAAACGACTTGTTGTTCCTATGACAAGAAAAGGTGGCGGAAAAAGGAAACAAAAGAAATAGCATACAAGTATCCAGGAGGTATGAGGTAGCTGGTGGTTGCAAGTTTCTTGAATTAGAAAATAGAACATTATTCTCTTTTGCTACATATTAGACCCGTTAAAGTTTACAACCACGAAGTAACAGATCTTCGAAATGTAACTACGCTTATTAACAAGAGGTTAATTGTAACTAGAAGTTTATTTCTCAGACCATTTGACTTATCATGTTTAGAACACAAAATACCTGACGCAATCCCTTCATCGTAGACGTAAGAACCATCGAAGAAAATGATGTGAGCTTTTATTCTGGGCACAACCCTAGCGTCTGATACCGTCCCACACAAGTTTCGAATGAACCCCGGCGGCTGACGCTTCTCGCCAGGGGATACACCCAAAAGAATTCCAACAGACGTATGAGACAGTGAACCATATACAGATATGTAACCCAAAACTGACAGGTGACACACGACATATCAGGATCCACAATTTCCCATAAAAGAAAAAAGGATCCATCAGTTGCTCAGTCTCGCAGGATCTCCAGACCAGCTCGGAGTGGATTCGGAGTGGTGCTCACATCACAGATCTGAGCGTCTATTGTTTATAAATCCTGCAGCTCTGTGGCTCTTTACTCTATCCCCTTTAATATCCAGTTAAGTCATCAACATCACCCGCATTATTTCTTTTTTGTATGTTAGCTATGGTCACTATATCAAATACATATTCATCATCACTGGAAATGTTCTCTACCGCGTCCTTCACGATAATGCAGGAACCTCGTCGTGTGATGTTCTGTTTCGTCTGCTCTGGTGACTAAACCCAAAAGGCTTCCCGATAGGCAACCGCGAGTCTCGAGAGCTTCCACACTGGCACACACCTGATGTTCGTATGTACACTTGCCTGTCTTTGTGAAGTTCCATAACAATGTGTTTGCAGAACCGTCGCTCCGCTTTGGTTACTGAATGATATCAGTAGATTAAGGCGAGAGGTATTCGTAGCGTAGCTATTCACAGACACTCTCATGCCCAGAGCTACCGTGGTACTGGCATTGTATGTTCTCTACCCATATATATATATATATATATATATATATGAAGTCTGTTGGGATGAGAGAGCTTGGGAAGTGAGTCAGTTGTTGTTCGCTGATGATACAGCGCTGGTGGCTGATTCATGTGAGAAACTGCAGAAGCTGTGACTGAGTTTGGTAAAGTGTGTGGAAGAAGAAAGTTGAGAGTAAATGTGAATAAGAGCAAGGTTATTAGGTACAGTAGGGGTGAGGGTCAAGTCAATTGGGAGGTGAGTTTGAATGGAGAAAAACTGGAGGAAGTGAAGTGTTTTAGATATCTGGGAGTGGATCTGTCAGCGGATGGAACCATGGAAGCGGAAGTGGATCATAGGGTGGGGGAGGGGGCGAAAATTTTGGGAGCCTTGAAAAATGTGTGGAAGTCGAGAACACTATCTCGGAAAGCAAAAATGGGTATGTTTGAGGGAATAGTGGTTCCAACAATGTTGTATGGTTGCGAGGCGTGGGCTATGGATAGAGATGTGCGCAGGAGGATGGATGTGCTGGAAATGAGATGTTTGAGGACAATGTGTGGTGTGAGGTGGTTTGATCGAGTAAGTAACGTAAGGGTAAGAGAGATGTGTGGAAATAAAAAGAGCGTGGTTGAGAGAGCAGAAGAGGGTGTTTTGAAATGGTTTGGGCACATGGAGAGAATGAGTGAGGAGAGATTGACCAAGAGGATATATGTGTCGGAGGTGGAGGGAACGAGGAGAAGAGGGAGACCAAATTGGAGGTGGAAAGATGGAGTGAAAAAGATTTTGTGTGATCGGGGCCTGAACATGCAGGAGGGTGAAAGGAGGGCAAGAAATAGAGTGAATTGGAGTCATGTGGTATACAGGGGTTGACGTGCTGTCAGTGGATTGAAGCAAGGCATGTGAAGCGTCTGGGGTAAACCATGGAAAGCTGTGTAGGTATGTATATTTGCGTGTGTGGACGTGTGTATGTACATGTGTATGGGGGGGGGGGTTGGGCCATTTCTTTCGTCTGTTTCCTTGCGCTACCTCGCAAACGCGGGAGACGGCGACAAAGTATAAAAAAAAAAAAAAAAAATATATATATATATATATATATACATATATACATATATATATGGAGCTCTGGTTTCGGTGCATTATACATGACAGCTACATATGTGTATATATGTATATGTTTGTGTATGTATATTTATGTATACGTTGAAATGTATAGGTATACATATGTGCGTGTGTGGACGTGTACATATACACATGTGTATGGGGGTGGGTTGGGCCATTCTTTTGTCTGTTTCCTTGCGCTACCAGGTCCTAGTTTTATCTACCAGCCACCAGGGGAAGATGAACAGCTGGGTTTACCGTCGAGCTGAGGCTGCGACCTTTATTCAAATCTTTGAGTATCACGACCTATAAACGCGTCATGGTTTACATCACTAACCGTGATGACTTGTTTTGGAAGGGACTGGATAGGAGAGATGCCTGTCTTTATTTCAATACCTTTTGGAAAGTCAGGAACGCCTGATGTTCAATTTTCTCTCGGTTTTTACCGAACTTCACCTGTAAGTGGTTAGCTACATGGGAAACGAGAAATCTTAAAAGTAGTTATGTCATCATCAGAGGACGGAAAGGAAGACAGTATTCTATGGACTTTGTTCTTATTCTCTCTGAAGAAGTCTATTATATACCTGCTCCTGCGTGGATTGCACTCTGGAAGCTACAAGATAACCACAAAAGCAATAACAGTATATTTGCTCAGGTTTGTATACCATTAATAAACATCGCTTAAGATTGTATGATAGGAACATGTGATACCCAGGACCTCTCGTTAAGGGATGTCTCGTCTCGTCCCCTGTCGCAATAGTGTTTGGAATATGCAAAGAAAGACGTCTTCCAACCTAAGCAGGTGGTATACTGGACAGTCAATGACAAATCAGCTATGTCGAAAGGGGGAAAATTGCATTAAGGGATACTGTGGTTAAGCTGTGGTTAATAAGGTCAGTAAGCTGAAGTGTTTTGCCGGAGGTTATTGCCCCTGGTAAAAGCAGGATGCCGTCAGGATATCAGACAGATGAAAATCCTCCTTGTTCCTCTTTGATTCTAGTTTATCTGAGGATATGCATTATCACTGACTAAAGAGAGGGACAGAGAGAAGCGGGTGGTTGCAAGGAATTATTTCTCTGCGAGAAACTGAAACATGAAACACAAAAGTAAATACTACTTTAGGGTCTGACATCCTTGGAAGACAGCGTTTCTGCTCCTCTCATCCTCTTTGTGTGTCACCCAACAGCAAGGTAAACAATATACATGAATTCCTCCAGATGGATGATGTATATCCATCGAACAACCACCTCGGAGCCTCTTCCTCTAGAGGCACCAGTTCTATCTACGTTTTTACTTGCCTTAGGACGTGCCTGTGATGACCCGTTATGGCATCTTTGGAATGCTGGCGTTGGTCGTCATATCGAGGTGACTGAGAGATCAAACGACTTGTTGTTCCTATGACAAGAAAAGGTGGCGGAAAAAGGAAACAAAAGAAATAGCATACAAGTATCCAGGAGGTATGAGGTAGCTGGTGGTTGCAAGTTTCTTGAATTAGAAAATAGAACATTATTCTCTTTTGCTACATATTAGACCCGTTAAAGTTTACAACCACGAAGTAACAGATCTTCGAAATGTAACTACGCTTATTAACAAGAGGTTAATTGTAACTAGAAGGTTATTTCTCAGACCATTTGACTTATCATGTTTAGAACACAAAATACCTGACGCAATCCCTTCATCGTAGACGTAAGAATCATCGAAGAAAATGATGTGAGCTTTTATACTGAGCACAGCCCTAGCGTCTGATACCGTCCCACACAAGTTTCGAATGAACCCCGGCGGCTGACGCTTCTCGCCAGGGGATACACCCAAAAGAATTCCAACAGACGTATGAGACAGTGAACCATATACAGATATGTAACCCAAAACTGACAGGTGACACACGACATATCAGGATCCACAATTTCCCATAAAAGAAAAAAGGATCCATCAGTTGCTCAGTCTCGCGGGATCTCCAGACCAGCTCGGAGTGGATTCGGAGTGGTGCTCACATCACAGTTCTGAGCGTCTATTGTTTATAAATCCTGCAGCTCTGTGGCTCTTTACTCTATCCCCTTTAATATCCAGTTAAGTCATCAACATCACCCGCATTATTTTTTTTTTGTATGTTAGCTATGGTCACCATATCAAATACGTATTCATCATCACTGGAAATGTTCTCTACTGCGTCCCTCACGATAATGCAGGAACCTCGTCGTGCGGTGTTCTGTTTCGTCTGCTCTGGTGACTAAACCCAAAAGGCTTCCCGATAGGCAACCGCGAGTCTCGAGAGCTTCCACACTGGCACACACCTGATGTTCGTATGTACACTTGCCTGTCTTTGTGAAGTTCCATAACAATGTGTTTGCAGAACCGTCGCTCCGCTTTGGTTACTGAATGATATCAGTAGCTTAGGCGAGAGGTATTCGTAGCGTAGCTATTCACAGACACTCTCATGCCCAGAGCTACCGTGGTACTGGCATTGTATGTTCTCTACCCATATATATATATATATATATATATATATATATATATATATATATATATATATATATTATATATATGAAGAATGTATGTGAGAGATACTTAGAAAAGCAAATGGATTTGTATGTAGCATTTATGGATCTGGAGAAGGCATATGATAGAGTTGATAGAGATGCTCTGTGGAAGGTATTAAGAATATATGGTGTGGGAGGCAAGTTGTTAGAAGCAGTGAAAAGTTTTTATCGAGGATGTAAGGCATGTGTACGTGTAGGAAGAGAGGAAAGTGATTGGTTCTCAGTGAATGTAGGTTTGCGGCAGGGGTGTGTGATGTCTCCATGGTTGTTTAATTTGTTTATGGATGAGGTTGTTAGGGAGGTGAATGCAAGAGTTTTGGAAAGAGGGGCAAGTATGAAGTCTGTTGTGGATGAGAGAGCTTGGGAAGTGAGTCAGTTGTTGTTCGCTGATGATACAGCGCTGGTGGCTAATTCATGTGAGAAACTGCAGAAGCTTGTGACTGAGTTTGGTAAAGTGTGTGACAGAAGAAAGTTAAGAGTAAATGTGAATAAGAGCAAGGGTATTAGGTACAGTAGGGTTAAGGGTCAAGTCAATTGGGAGGTAAGTTTGAATGGAGAAAAACTGGAGGAAGTAAAGTGTTTTAGATATCTGGGAGTGGATTTGGCAGCGGATGGAACCTTGGAAGCGGAAGTAAATCATAGGGTGGGGGAGGGGGCGAAAATCCTAGGAGCCTTGAAGAATGTGTGGAAGTCGAGAACATTATCTCGGAAAGCAAAAATGGGTATGTTTGAAGGAATAGTGGTTCCAACAATGTTGTATGGCTGCGAGGCGTGGGCTATGGATAGAGTTGTGCGCAAGAGGGTGGATGTGCTGGAAATGAGATGTTTGAGGACAATGTGTGGTGTGAGGTGGTTTGATCGAGTAAGTAATGTAAGGGTAAGAGAGATGTGTGGAAATAAAAAGAGCGTGGTTGAGAGAGCAGAAGAGGGTGTTTTGAAATGGTTTGGGCACATGGAGAGAATGAGTGAGGAAAGATTGACCAAGAGGATATATGTGTCGGAGGTGGAGGGAACGAGGAGAAGTGGGAGACCAAATTGGAGGTGGAAAGATGGAGTGAAAAAGATTTTGTGTGATCGGGGCCTGAACATGCAGGAGGGTGAAAGGCGGGCAAGGAATAGAGTGAATTGGATCGATGTGGTATACCGGGGTTGACGTGCTGTCAGTGGATTGAATCAGGGCATGTGAAGCGTCTGGGGTAAACCATGGAAAGTTGTGTGGGGCCTGGATGTGGAAAGTGAGCTGTGGTTTCGGGCATTATTGCGTGACAGCTGGAGACTGAGTGTGAACGAATGGGGCCTTTGTTGTCTTTTCCTAGTGCTAACTCGCACACATGAGGGGAGAGGGGGATGGTATTCCATGTGTGGCGAGGTGGCGATGGGAATGAATAGGGGCAGGCAGTGTGAGTTGTGTGCATGGGAATATATGTATGTGTCCGTGTGTGTATATATATGTGTACATTGAGATGTATAGGTATGTATATTTGCGTGTGTGGGCGTGTGTGTGTGTACATTGTGTATGGGGGTGGGTTGTGCCATTTCTTTCGTCTGTTTCCTTGCGCTACCTCGCAAACGTGGGAGACAGCGACAAGGCAAAATATAAAAAAAATAATATATATATATATATATATATATATATATATATATATATATATATATATATATATATATGTATATATATATATATATATATATATATATATATATATATATATATATATATATATATATATATATATATATATATATATATATTATTACACGTAAGTGCACTTGGGAACTTATCGTGTTTCATTTTCCCAGTGGATTCATATATATATATATATATATATATATATATATATATATATATATATATATATTCATATGAATCCACTGGGAAAATGAAACACGATAAGTTCCCAAGTGCACTTACGTGTAATAATCACATCATCAGGGGAGATACAAGAAAGAAATATAAGTCAGCCGATATACAACGAAGAGACGTAGCTAGGACGCCATTTGGTAAACACGTGTCCAAGACAGACAACGAGCGTATCATAAACTTAGTATGTGGACATGAAAGGCAATTGTTTACAAATTTTGTTAAAAATAAAGCTACTGGATAGCTCTATTGTTGAAGAAATTTGTAAGCAATTCCCCTTCTTGTCCACATATTAAGTTTATGATACGCTCATTGTCTATCTTGGACAATCACGTGTTTACCAAATGGCGTCCTAGCTACGTCTCTTGGTTGTATATCAGCTAGCATATATTATCCCTGGGGATAGGGAAGAAAGAATTCTTCCCACGTATTCCCTGCGTGTTGTAGAAGGCGACTAAAAGGGGAGGGAGCGGGGGGCTGGAAATCCTCCCCTCTCTTTTTTTTTCTTTTTTTTCCAAAAGAAGGGACAGAGAAGGGGGCCAGGTGAGTATATTCCCCCAAAAGCCCAGTCCTCTGTTCTTAAAGCTACCTCGCTAACGCGGGAAACGGCGAATAGTTTGAAAGAAAAAAAAATATATATGTATATATACATATATACATATGCATATATACATATATATCACAGTGACGCGTACTTCCACAGACATACAAATTCTCCGAAAGCATGACTCGAACTGCTCCCAATGGTATACAGATAGAGATAGATAGATTGATAGATAGATAGATAGATAGATAGATAGAGAGAGAGAGAGAGAGAGAGAGAGAGAGAGAGAGAGAGAGAGAGAGAGAGAGAGAGAGAGAGAGAGAGAGAGAGAGAGAGAGAGAGAGAGAGAGAATCAGTGCACAAAGGTCTGTTCCCAGTACGTGCAAACCTGTCTCGTTTTCAAAATCATTTTATCTTCTCCCGAGTTTAATTCGGGTCTTGTAACTTAGAGATCGAGGCGAAGAAAAAATTCCGGGAATGGTTTAGTTGGGTCAGGCACAAATTAATTCTTTCAACAGATAGCTGGATCTATCTTCATCAGGGAAATTATCTTCTTCATTGGAGTTTCTGGAAATCGTTCGACCATATTTTTTTCCCCATGTCTCGAAAATATCGTTTGCAGTTGAAATATTTAGTCTCAGATTAAGATTCTTTTTAAACATGTTAAATGAAGGAATTAATTTCTTCCCTTTCAATTTGTTTATCTAATAACAGATATGTCATTACTGACCTTCGATGATTTCCCATTCATTTTCTCTTTCGTGATGAATTTGTTCTGTTCTGTATTTTTGTGTTAGAGTTATTACTAGCCCTTAATGATGTTTTTTCAATCATGAGGCAGTGTAACGTGCTAATTGAAGGGATAATTATTCCATCTATTTTCCTGTATCAATGAAATTGTTCAGTGCTGTATTTTGGAATTATAGTACTGCTGGATCTTCATGATCCTTACTTTAGTATATTTTCTGATAACGAATTCGCTCTAATCTGTCATCACGAGGTGAGATGTTTACACAGGATGGAGTAAATTGGAAGGAGATGGTATACAGGGGTCGACGTGTTATCAGCGGACTGAACCAGGGTACGTGCACAGGCCGAGGGACACCATAGAAAGGTCCGTGGGGTCTGGATTTGGACAGGGAGCTGTGGCTTTGGTACATTACACATAACAGCTCAAGAATAGATATGAGCGGATTGGGCCTTTCTTCTTCTGCTCCAGGCGCTACCTCGCAAACACGGGAAACAGCGATAAAGTAAGCATATATAATATTCATGCGTGCTCGCCTTTATCCATTTCCGACACCACTCCGCACCAGCAAAAAAGGCACTGTTTACCCCGAACGTTTCAAATGCCCTGGTTCAGTCCACTGATGGCACGTCGACCCCAGCATAGCACATCGTTCCAATTCACTCTATTCTGTACACATCTTTCACCCTCCTGCACGTTCAAACCCCGATGGCTCATATATTTTTCAGTATATCCCTCCATCTCAAATTTGGTCTCCCGCTTCTCCGTGTTCCTTTGACTTTTGACACATATTCTGTTTGTCAATCTTTCCTTACTTATTCTCTCCATATATCCAAACCATTTCCACACACACTCTTCTACTCTTTCCGCCATACTTTTTTTCTTACCATGCATCTCTTTTACCCTTTCATTACACTTACCCGATCAAACCACCTCACACCACATATTGTCCTTAAACATTTCATTTCCAACACATCCACCTTCCTCCGCACAACCTTATCTATAGCACATGCCTCGCAAGCATATAACGTTGTTGGAACCATTATTCTTTCAAATATAACCATTTTTGCTCTCCGATATAACGTTCTGCTTCCCACAGAATGTTCATCGCTCTCATAACCTTCCCCTACTCACTCTATGACTCACTTGGGCATCCATGGTTCCATTCGCCGCCATGTATACTCCCAGATATCTAAAACACTTCACTTCTCCATTTTTTCTTCGTTTAAACTTATCTCCCAACTAACTTGTCCCTCAACCCTGCTGAACCTAAAAACCTTGCTTTTATTCACATTCACATCCAACTTTCTCCTTTCACTAACTTTCCAAACTCAGTCACCAGCTTGTGCAGTTTCTCACTCCAATCAGCCAACAGTCCTGTATAATCATGAAACAAGAATTGACTCATTTCTCTCATTCTCGATAGGCTGCATACTTGCCTCTATATCTAAGACTTGCATTTACCTCCCTAACCGCCCCATCCATAAACAAATTCAGCAACCATGGTGACACCACACCACCCGGCCGCAGACCGACCTTCACTGGAAGCCAGTCACCCTCCTCTTTTCTTGCATGGACACACGCCTTACACCCTTGAAAAAAACATCTTACTGCCTCTATCATATGCTTTTTCTAGATGAATAAATGCCACATACAAATCCATCTGTTTTTCTAAGTATTTCTCACACACATTCTTTAAAGCAAACACCTGATCCACACATCCTCTACCACTTTGGAAACCACACTGCTTCTCCCCAATCTAGTACTCTGTACATGGCTTCACCCTCTCAATACTTACCAGGTATACTTAACAGATTTATACCTCTTGCCTTAGTCTGAATCCACACCTTTATTATCTTTGCCTTTGTACGTTGGTACTATACATGCATTCCGCCAATCTTCAGGCACTTCACTGCTTCACTGTGATCTATTCATGCATTGAATTCCCTTGCCAATCAATCAACAAAACACACCCCCTTTTTTGATAGTTTCACCAACAATACCATCGATTGCCGCATTTTCATTTTTGCCGCATTTCAACTTCTGCAAGGCTTTCACCGCCTCTTATTTCCGCACCAAACAACCTTCATGACTATCGTGCTTCGCATACCATCCCAACCAAAACAACCTACATCTGCCATTCCATCATCAAACATATATATGAATCCTTCAAAATGCTTACACCATCTCCTCACTTCATCGCTTCCTGTTATCATTTCCTATTTTGCCCCCTTCACCGATGCTCCCATTTGTTCTCTTGTCTCGTTCACATTATCTACCTCTTTTCAAAACATCTTTTTATCCTCCCTAAAGTTTTATGAGACTCTCTCACTCTAACTCTCATGTGCCCTCTTTTTCAACTCTTGACCACCTGCCGCTTTCTCTTACACATCTGCAAGCAGTGCGCACTTCTTTCCCCGCAGGTACTGCCCAAACACAACTCTACTCGCTTTCAGTAGTAACTTTATTGCTTCATCCCACCACTCGCTACAATTTCTAATCTGCCCCCCTCCCTTCTTTCGCGTGCCACATGCATATCTCCCAC
>NC_092290.1:13110409-13115409 GCF_036320965.1 Panulirus ornatus | reverse complement strand
ATAGATTTGATAGAGATGCTCTGTGGGAGGTATTAAGAATATATGGTGTGGGAGGCAGATTGTTAGAAGCAGTGAAAAGTTTTTATCGAGGATGTAAGGCATGTGTACGTGCACGAAGAGAGGAAAGTGATTGGCCCTCAGTGAATGTAGGTTTACGGCAAGGGTGTGTTATGTCTCCATGGTTGTTTAATTTGTTTATGGATGGGGTTGTTAGGGAGGTGAATGCAAGAGTTTTGGAAAGAGGGACAAGTATGAAGTCTGTTGGGGATGAGAGAGCTTGGGAAGTGAGTCAGTTGTTGTTCGCTGATGATACATCGCTGGTGGCTGATTCATGTGAGAAACTGCAGAAGCTGGTGACTGAGTTTGGTAAAGTGTGTGAAATAAGAAAGTTAAGAGTAAATGTGAATAAGAGCAAGGTTATTACGTACAGCAGGGTTGAGGGTCAAGTCAATTGGGAGGTAAGTTTGAATGGAGAAAAACTGGAGGAAGTAAAGTGTTTTAGATAGCTGGGAGTGGATCTGGCAGCAGATGGAACCATGGAAGCGGAGGTGAATCATAGGTTGGGGGAGGGGGCGAAAATCCTGGGAGCCTTGAAGAATGTGTGGAAGTCGAGAACATTATCTCGAAAAGCAAAAATGGGTATGTTTGAAGGAATATTGGTTCCAACAATGTTGTATGGTTGCGAGGCATGGGCTATGGATACAGGTTGTGCGCAGGAGGGTGGATGTGCTGGAAATGAGATGTTTGAGGACAATATGTGGTGTGAGGTGGTTTGATCGAGTAAGTAATGTAAGGGTAAGAGAGTTGTGTGGAAATAAAAAGAGCGTGGTTGAGAGAGCAGAAGAGGGTGTTTTGAAATGGTTTGGGCACATGGAGAGAATGAGTGAGGAGAGATTGACCAAGATACCTCGCACACATGAGGGGGGAGGGGGATGTTATTCCATGTGTGACGAGGTGGCGATGGGAAGGAATAAAGGCAGACAGTGTGAATTGTGTGCATGTGTATATATGTATGTGTCTGTGTGTGTATATATATGTGAACATTGAGATGAATGGGTATGTATATTTGCGTTTGTGGACGTGTATGTATATACATGTGTATGGGGGTGGGTTGGGCCATTTCTTTCGTCTGATTCCTTGCGCTACCTCGCAAACGCGGGAGACAGCGACAAAGCAAAATAAATAATAATAAATAAATAATGTATATATATATATATATATATATATATATATATATATATATATATATATATATATATATATATATATTTTCCTTCGAACATATCCATTTTTGCATTCCGAGATAATGCTCTTGCTTTCCACACATTTTTCAAAGCTTGCAGAACTTTTACCCTCTCCCCCACCCTATGACTCAATTCCGCTTATATGGGTCCATCCGCTGCCAAATCCACTCCCTGATATCTAAAACGCTTCACTTCCTCCAGTCTTTTTCCATTCAAACCTACCTTCCAGTTGACTTGTTCCTCAACCCCACTGTACCTAATAACATTCCTCTTATTCATAATTACCCTCAGCTTTCTTTTTTCACGCACTTTACCAAAATTTGTCTCCAGCTTCTGCAATTTATCTCACGAATCAACCACCAGCGCTGTATCATCAGTGAACGACAACTTACTCATTTCCTAAGCTCTCTCATCCACAACAGACTGCATACTTTCCCCTCTCTCCAAAACTCTTCATTTACCTCCCTAACATCCCCATCCATAAACAATTCAATCAACCAAGGAGACATCACAAACCCCTACCGCAAACCTACATTCACTGAGAACAAATCACTTTCCTCTATTCCTACTCGTGCACATGCCTTAAATCCTCGATAAAAACTTTTCACTGCTTCTAACAACTTCCCTCCCACACCATATATTCTTAATCCCTTCCACAGAGCAAAATTGGGTATGTTTGAAGGAATAGTGTCTCCGAAAATGTTATATGGTTGCGAGGCGTGGGCTATAGAAAGAGCTGTGGGGAGGAGGGTGGATATGCGGGAAATGAGATGTTTGAGGACAATTTATGGTTTGAGGTGAATTGATCAAGTAATGAAAGGGCAAGAGAGATGTTTGGTAATAAAAAGAGTATGGCTGAGAGAGCAGAGGAGGGTGTTTTGAAATGGTTTGGTCATATGGAGACAATGAGTGAGGAAAGATTGACTAAGAGGATATATGTGTCAGAGGTGGAGGGAACGAGGAGAGATTGGAGGGGGAAAGATGGAGTGAAAAAGATTTTGTGTGATCGGGGCCTGAACATGCAGGAGGGTGAAATGAGGGCAAGGAATAGAGTGAATTGGATCGATGTGGTATTCCGGGGTTGACGTGCTGTCAGTGGATTGAATCAGGGCATGTGAAGCGTCTGGGGTAAACCATGGAAAGTTCTGTAGGGCCTGGATGTGGAAAGGGAGCTGTGGTTTCGGGCATTACTGCATGACAGCTAGAGACTGAGTGTGAACGAATGGGGCCTTGGTTATCTTTTCCTAGTGGTACCTCGCACACATGAGGGGGGAGGGGGATGTTATTCCATGTGTGGCGAGGTGGCGATGGGAAGGAATAAAGGCAGACAGTGTGAATTGAGTGCATGTGTATATATGTATGTGTCTGTGTGTGTATATATATGTGAACATTAAGATGTATGGGTATGTATATTTGCGTTTGTGGACGTGTATGTATATACATGTGTATGGGGGTGGGTTGGGCCATTTCTTTCGTCTGATTCCTTGCGCTACCTCGCAAACGCGGGAGACAGCGACAAAGCAAAATAAATATTGATAAATAAATAATATATATATATACATATATATATATATATATATACATATATATATATATATATATATATATATATATATATATATATATATATATATATATATATATATATATATATATATATATATATATATATATATATATATATATATATATATATATATATGTTTCCCATTTTAGAAAGTGAAAGGGTTAGGGAAAATGATTTGGTAAACAGAGAAGAGGTAGTAAAAGCTTTGCGGAAGATGAAAGCCGGCAAGGCAGCAGGTTTGGATGGTATTGCAGTGGAATTTATTAAAAAAGGGGGTGACTGTATTGTTGACTGGTTGGTAAAGTTATTTAATGTATGTATGACTCACGGTGAGGTGCCTGAGGATTGGCGGAATGCGTGCATAGTGCCATTGTACAAAGGCAAAGGGGATAAGAGTGAGTGCTCAAATTACAGAGGTATAAGTTTGTTGAGTATTCCTGGTAAATTATATGGGAGGGTATTGATTGAGAGGGTGAAAGCAGGTACAGAGCATCAGATTGGGGAAGAGCAGTGTGGTTTCAGAAGTGGTAGAGGATGTGTGGATCAGGTGTTTGCTTTGAAGAATGTATGTGAGAAATACTTAGAAAAGCAAATGGATTTGTATGTAGCATTTATGGATCTGGAGAAGGCATATGATAGAGTTGATAGAGATGCTCTGTGGAAGGTATTAAGAATATATGGTGTGGGAGGCAAGTTGTTAGAAGCAGTGAAAAGTTTTTATCGAGGATGTAAGGCATGTGTACGTGTAGGAAGAGAGGAAAGTGATTGGTTCTCAGTGAATGTAGGTTTGCGGCAGCGGTGTGTGATGTCTCCATGGTTGTTTAATTTGTTTATGGATGGGGTTGTTAGGGAGGTGAATGCAAGAGTTTTGGAAAGAGGGGCAAGTATGAAGTCTTTTGGGGATGAGAGAGCTTGGGAAGTGAGTCAGTTGTTGTTCGCTGATGATACAGCGCTGGTGGCTGATTCATGTGAGAAACTGCAGAAGCTGGTGACTGAGTTTGGTAAAGTGTGTGAAATAAGAAAGTTAAGAGTAAATGTGAATAAGAGCAAGGTTATTAGGTACAGTAGGGTTGAGGGTCAAGTCAATTGGGAGGTGAGTTTGAATGGAGAAAAACTGGAGGAAGTGAAGTTTTTTAGATATCTGGGAGTGGATCTGGCAGCGGATGGAACCATGGAAGCGGAAGTGGATCATAGGGTGGGAGAGGGGGCGAAAATTCTGGGAGCCTTGAAGAATGTGTGGAAGTCGAGAACATTATCTCGGAGAGCAAAAATGAGTATGTTTGAAGGAATAGTGGTTCCAACAATGTTGTATGGTTGCGAGGCGTGGGCTGTGGATAGAGGTGTGCGCAGGAGGATGGATGTGCTGGAAATGAGATGTTTGAGGACAATGTGTGGTGTGAGGTGGTTTGATCGGGTAAGTAACGTAAGGGTAAGAGAGATGTGTGGAAATAAAAAGAGCGTGGTTGAGAGAGCAGAAAAGGGTGTTTTGAAATGGTTTGGGCACATGGGAAGAATGAGTGAGGAAAGATTGACCAAGAGGATATATGTGTCGGAGGTGGAGGGAACGAGGAGAAGAGGGAGACCAAATTGTAGGTGGAAAGATGGAGTGAAAAAGACTTTGTGTGATCGGGGCCTGAACATGCAGGAGGGTGAAAGGAGGGCAAGGAATAGAGTGAATTGGAGCGATGTGGTATACCGGGGTTGACCTGCTGTCAGTGGATTGAATCGGGGCATGTGAAGCGTCTGGGTTAAACCATGGAAAGCGGTGTAGGTATGTATATTTTGCGTGTGTGGACGTGTGTATATGCATGTGTATGGGGGTGGGTTGGGCCATTTCTTTCGTCTGTTTCCTTGCGCTACCTCGCAAACGTGGGAGACAGCGACAAAGCAAAAAAAAAAAAATATATATATGTATATATATATATATATATATATATATATATATATATATAGTATATATATATATATATATATATATATATATATATATATATATATATATATATATATATATATATATATATATATATATATATATATATATATATATATATATATATAAGTATATATATATATATATATATATATATATATATATATATATATATATATATATATATATATATATATATATATATATATATATATATATATATATATTTTCCTTCGAACATATCCATTTTTGCATT
>NC_092290.1:13087909-13105409 GCF_036320965.1 Panulirus ornatus | reverse complement strand
ACGACGGATGAATTACATATGTGCACAGAAAATGGAAGAATTCAGTACTCTGCATGTATATATATATATATATATATATATATATATATATATATATATATATATATATATATATATATATATATATATATATGTATTGGAAAGGATCACAATTTTGCGCGTGATCAAGATATTCCTTTGAGTCCACGGGGAAAATGAAACAGGAAAAGCTACCAAGTGCACTTTCGTGTAATAGTAACATCATCAGGGGAGACACAAGAGAGATATATAACAGTCAGTTGATACACATCGAAGAGACGAAGCTAGGACGCCATTTGGTAAACATGTGATTGTCCAAAACATACCACATGTTTACCAAATGGCGTCCTAGCTTCGTCTCTTCGATGTCTGTCAACTGACTGTTATATTTCTGTCTTGTGTCTCCCCTGATGATGTGATTATTACACGAAAGTGCACTTGGGAAATTTATATATATATATATATATATATATATATATATATATATATATATATATATATATATATATATATATATATATATATATATATATATATATATATATATATATATATATATATATATATATATATATATATATATATATATATATATATATATATATATATATATATATATATATATCATATGCCTTCTCCGGATCCATAAATTCTACATACAAATCTTTTTGCTTTTCTAAGTATTTCTCACATACATTCTTCAAAGCAAACATCGGATCCACACATCCTCTACCACTTCTGAAACCACACTGCTCTTCCCCAATCTGAAGCTCTGTACATGCCTTCACCCTTTCAATCAACACCCTCCCATACAATTTCCCAGGAATACTCAACAAACTTATACCTTTGTAATTTGAGCACTCACCTTTGTCCCCTTTGCCTTTGTACAATGGCACTATGCAAGCATTCCGCCAATCATCAGGCACCTCACCATGAATCATACATACAGTAAATAACCTTACTAACCAGTCACCGATACAGTCACCCCTTTTTTTATCAAATTCCACTGCAATACCATCCAAACCCGCTGCCTTGCCAGCTTTCATCTTCTGCAAAGCTTTTACTACCTCTTCTCTGTTTAACAAATAATTTTCCTTAACCCTCTCACTTTGCGCACCACCTCGACCAAAACACCCTATATCTGCCACTGTATCCTCAAACACATTCAACAAACCTTCAAAATTCTCACTCCATCTTCTCTGACATCTCGTGCTCTGTGGAAGGTATTAAGAATATATGGTGTGGGAGGCAAGTTGTTAGAAGCAGTGAAAAGCTTTTATCCATCATGTAAGGCATGTGTGCGTGTAGGAAGAGTGGAAAGTGATTGGTTCTCAGTGAATGTAGGTTTGCGGCAGGGGTGTGTGATGTCTCCATGGTTGTTTAATTTGTTTATGGATGGGGTTGTTAGGGAGGTGAGTGCAAGAGTTTTGGAAAGAGGGGCAAGTATGCAGTCTGTTGTGGATGAGAGAGCTTTGGAAGTGTCAGTTGTTGTTCGCTGATGAAACAGCGCTGGTCGCTGATTCATGTGAGAAACTGCAGAAGCTGGTGACTGAGTTTGGTAAAGTGTGTGAAAGAAGAAAGTTGAGAGTAAATGTGAATATGGGCAAGGTTATTAGGTAAAGTAGGGTTGAGGGTCAAGTTTTAATGGAGGTAAGTTTGAATGGAGAAAAACTGGAGGAAGTGAAGTGTTTTAGATATCAGGGAGTGGATTTGGCAGCGGATGGAGCCATGGAAGCGGAAGTGAATCATAGGGTTGGGGAGGGGGCGAGAATTCTGGGAGCCTTGAAGAATGTGTGAAAGTCGAGAACATTATCTCGGAAAGCAAAAATGGGTATGTCTGAAGGAATATTGGTTCCAACAATGTTGTATGGTTGCAAGGCGTGGGCTATGGATAGAGTTGTGCGCAGGAGGGTGGATGTGCTAGAAATGATATGTTTGAGGGCAATATGTGGCGTGAGGTGGTTTGATCGAATAAGTAATGTAAGGGTAAGAGAGATGTGTGGTAATAAAAAGATTGTGGTTGAGAGAGCAGAAGAGGGTGTTTTGAAATGGTTTGGTCACATGGAAAGAATGAGTGAGGAAAGATTGACAAAGAGGATATATGTGTCAGAGGTGGAGAGAACGAGAAGTGGGAGACCAAATTGGAGGTGGAAAGATGGAGTGAAAAAGATTTTGAGCGATTGGGGCTTGAGCATGCAGGAGGGTGAAAGATTTGGTAAACAGAGAAGCGGTAATGAATGCTTTGCGTAAGATGAAAGCCGGCAAGGTGGCGGGTTTGGATGATATTGCAGTGGAATTTATCAAGAAAGGGTGTGACTGGTTGACTGGTCGGTGAGGATATTCAATGTGTGTATTGTTCATGGTTAAGTGCTTGAGGATTGGCGGAATGCATGCATAATGCCATTGTACAAAGGTAAAGGGGATAAAGGTGGGCGTTCAAATTACAGAAGTATAAGTTTGGTAAGTATTACTGGGAAACTATATGGGAGGGTATTGATTGAGAGGTGAAAGCATGTGCATCAGATTGGGGAAGAGCAGTGTAGTTTCAGAAGTGGCAGAGGATGTGTGGATCAGGTGTTTGCTTTGAAGGTTGTATGTCAGAAATACATAGAAAAACAAATGGATTTGTGTGTAGCATTTATGGATCTGGAGAAAGCATGTGATAGAGTTGATTGAGATGTTCTATGGAAGGTATTAAGTACATACGGTGTGGGAGGCAAGTAGCTAGAAGTAGTGGAAAGTTTTTATAGAGGATGTAAGACTTAGGTACGAGTAGGAAGAGAGGAAAGTGATTGGTTCTCAGTAAATGTCGGTTTTCGGCATGGGTGTGTGATGTGTCTATGGTTGTTTGATTTGTTTATGGATGGGGTTGTTACGGAGGTGAATGCAAGAGTTTTGGAGAGAGGGGTAAGTATGCAGTCTGTTGTAGATGAGAGGGTTTGGAAGTGAGTCAGTTGTTGTTTGCTGATGATACGTCGCTGATGGGTGATTCGGGTGAGAAACTGCAAAAGCTGGTGACTGAGTTCGGTAAAGTGTCTGAAAGAAGAAAGCTGAGAGTAAATGAATAAGAGTAAGGTTATTAGGTATAGTAGGGTTGAGGGATAAGTCAGCTGGGGGGTAAGTTTGAATGGAGAAAAATTGGAGAAAGTAAAGTTTTTTAGATATCAGGGAGTGGGTTTGGCAGCGGGTGGAACCATGGAAGCGGAAGTGAGTCACAGGGTGGGGAGGGGGCGAAAGTTCTGGGACCATTGAAAAATGTGTGGAAGGCGAGAACATTATCTCGGAAAGCATAAATGGGTTCCAACAATGTTATATGGTTCCGAGACGTGGGCTATAGATAGGGTTGTGTGGAGGAGGGTGAATGTGCTGGAAATGAGATGTTTGAGGGCAATATATGGTGTGAGGTGGTTTGATCGAGCAAGTAACGAAAGTGTTAGAGAGGTGTGTGGTAATAAAAGGAGTGTTGTTGAGAGAGCAGAAGAGGGTATATTGAAATGGTTTGCTCACATCGAGAGAATGAGTGAGGAAAGATTGACAAAGAGGATATTTATGTCAGAGATGGAGGGAACGAAGAGAACTGGGAAACCAAATTGGAGGTGGAAGGATGTAGTGAAAAAGATTTTGAGTGATCGGGGCCTGAACATGCAGGAGGGTGAAAGGCGTGCAAAGAATAGAGTAAATTGGAACGATGTGGTATACCGCGGTCGACGTGATGTCACTGGATTAAACTAGGGCATATGAAGCGTCTGGGGTAACCCATGGAAAGTTTTGTTGAGCCTGGATGTGGAAAGCTGTTGTTTCGCTGCAATATACATGACAGCTAGAGACTGAGTGTGTCGAATGTGGCCTTTGTTGTCTTTTCCTTTTCCTTTTCCTTTTTTAAATAAACACACACACACACACACACACACACACACACACACACACACACACACACACACACCCTCGTGGGTGCCTGATAGATAGATGCCTTGCTTAGGAAGGGGTGCATATATGTCCACACATGCAGAGGGCATCATAAACATATACAAAGTTAAAAGACGAGGCAACACGAGTGTAAATATCATTTTTCATAACACACACATAGTTATCATTTCCACGCACCCACCTGCCTACACACACACACACACACACACACACACACACACACAAACACACACACACACACACACACACACACACACACATACACACACACACGTACATACAAATATTTTACCCCAAGTAATTCCGCAAATATTCAGTCAGTCACAAATTACGGGATTCAAAATTATTCTTTTTTTGTTGTTGTATTCGCTAGACAAAACATTTTCCCTTTTAATGCAATTACTTTTTTAGGTGGTTCATCCAATTTCACAGTGGCGTCCCACAGCTATATAAATCCATGTGTTCCTCTATGGACAGTGGATGGTGGGTGCTTCAGTTACACAAATCATGGAGACATTACTTTTATACTTTTGTTTTACTATGACACCTTTTGTAAAGAGTGGCAAAGAATTGCCTTGTTTTTCCCAGAGAGAAAAACAGATATCAGTTCTTCCTTAACATCCAGGAAGTGTATTGAAACACCATCTTAAACTTGGCTTCCTCGAGAGAATAAGAAATGAGGAAAAAGAAAATATTACAAAGAATTTCCATTCCCCCTCCTCCCATTTCCACCTCTTCAAGAAAATTCAGCTATTCGTTTTGGGTGAAAGGTGAATAGTTTTCGACATTCTGTTTGCATTTGCTGATTCACGAGGCGCGCGCGCGCGTGTGTGGGTGTGTGTGTCTAGTTATACTGCCACGGGCCACTTGTCGCGCGCTACCGGGGCTAGGCGGTGAAAACGAGACAAGAGTTTGTTCGGAAAACGCTTGTCGCCTTACTCCAGCTGAACCTTGCCTGATACTATCACTCTTTCGAAATACGTATCTTAGAAATGAGTTTCGTTCAGATGATCCGTCTTTAAAACGCTCCCTCTGTGATGATGAGGATGTAATATGGGTCAAATATTGTGGGAAAAAGAGAATATTCTCGACCAAAGAAGCAACGCAGAAATACGAAAATATATTCACGTCTCAATCGGCCTTCGTACTATTATCAGGAACATCGTTGTACAGTCGAAGTGTCGCGATTCTGATGCTTCGTTTTGAGTGATATACGACAGATGATAAACCGGACGACTGATTGAGATGGCCGACAGGTTTGTGTGTGCTCAAACTGCATGTATACAAGGATTCTGAGATAGTAGGCAGGTTATAACTTGGACAGAGGATGGAGATGGATTTATGTACTTGCCTGGGGAAGTAGCTGGTGTTAGATATATGCACAAAACGTTGAAAATCTTCGTAATACGATTTAGGGGAGTGAATCACGGTCTGGAAATTCTTTAAAATTGACTAGGGTTGCTAAGAATTGGGGAGGCGTTATGAAATGTCAATATTCTGTACCTAACTACTCAAGAGGTAGTTAAGAAGAATGAATTGATCGTTTGCAGAACTCGTATGTATCACTTTTCTATCCAGTGACGTGAGTATAACATTACCCTGACGCCTCCTGTCAACCTTAGTGCGAAGTTAGGATAACACTTTCTTCACCACAGGCGCAGCTGTTGCCCTACACTTAAATCTGAATCTAAGTTACTTAACATTTTGAAAATAGATGAACGTTTAAGAAACATTTACAAAATGGCATAACGAATACCACTACACAAAAAGAAAAAAGATTTGAACTAACACGTAAACTTTAGGTATCAGTTTCCTGAACTTTAGGTATCACCTTACCTAAAATTTAGGTATCACCTTACCTAATATTTAGGTATTACCTTACCTAATATTTAGGTATTACCTTATCTAAACTTCTGGTATTACCTAACGTAAGCTTTAAGTCTTAGCTTACCTAAACTTCAGGTATTAGCCTGGATCGTCCTTTGTGCACTGGCGTCACATACAACAATTTCTGAACTTGTGCAATCCTTCATGTAAGATCTAATTCATTTTCTATGAAGGGTTGCGTCAGCAGATCATCGTTCCTTGAAAAAGGGAGCTTTGCGCTGAGACCTTGATTGACCGGATGTGGAACTGAGGTTACGACTACGTTCTTGCTGTTCAGAAAGAGCGGATCCCGCCAGCTGTGTCCCGCCCGTCCTAAAACCGCTTGCATTTTAGGGCCATCAAAGAGCTATAATGGCGGTGGTCATGTCTGTCTGGATGTTGATGAAAGGTGCTTCCTCTCTAGTGCGAACGGCTTCTAATATATGTACTCTCTCTCTCTCTCTCTCTCTCTCTCTCTCTCTCTCTCTCTCTCTCTCTGTACTCTCTCTCTCTCTCTCTCTCTCTCTCTCTCTCTCTCTGTACTCTCTCTCTCTCTCTCTCTCTCTCTCTCTCTCTCTCTCTCTCTCTCTCTCTCTCTCTCAGATGAATGTTGATTGGTCTTGCCAACAAGCGCTCCAGTTACCCCAGACATCTGATGCGTTACACGCCCACCACGGTGATGTGTGATGTCGAAAATATAACAGGCAACTGAGGTATACCCTCCGATGACGTCAATATATATGACTGTTTAAGTACGACGATGTGAACCATGAGGGTTACGATTGCCTGAATTGTTAAGCTAACTCTTAGATGTCGGGTCAAGGGCCAGGTCATCTTACTGAAGGGTTCTTATGCTGTGCTCGAGGAGGGTTGTAGCGTCGTACTCAAGGGTTGTAGCGTCGTACTCAAGGGTTGTACCGTCGTACTCAAGGGTTGTAGCGTCGTACTCAAGGGTTGTAGCGTCGTACTCAAGGGTTGTACCAGTCGTGCTCGAGGGCTGTATCGTCGTGTTCCAAGGTCAACAAATACATTGAAACCTTCAGCAAATTTGGCGGAATTCTGGTTAACGACAGTCGAGGTGGCCTCAGGTGAAGGATGGTGGTATGAACAATAGTCGTTCGAACACTGTGAATCCCAGTGAGACATCTAAGCTCTGGCAACACTTCGGTTCGAACTCTGTGGGACATCCACGTGCTGCCAACAGTCACTGTGACTCACAAATTGATCATTACCCGCTCGTCGACTTCGCCTTCAGCAGAGGAGGTCTTACTCTCCCCCACTACTCTCGTCTATGACGGCTCTGCAGTGAGCTGGGATTTCAGAGCCGGTCAACTTTCACTCCCATGGCTCAGGTTGCCATGTTTTCTTTCTGTTTCGCCTACATGTAGGTTGCTGGCCTTTTGTGCACAAACATATGATCTCTCCATCCCACACATTAAGTCCAGATGTCTCCGCCTTTTGGCAGACTTTCGTCATACGAACTCGTAAATGTTCTTTATATAAGCGGAGTGACATTTGACAACAATGATGATGATGAGGAAGAGGATCATAATGCATTCGTGACCACACAATTTTTATCAGTCAGACCAAAACAAATCATTCGATTCTAATAACAAATCATTTTTCAGAATCTAATTACTTAATCCTGGTTTTATTTTGAATTGTATATCAATTCTTTTATAGAATAATCTATAAAAACTGCAGGACACATATAATTATTGATATTTTAGTTAAAATGGATTTTTTCTAGTTATGAGCCTCGAAATACTTATTATTCCTCTGTCATATCACAGACGTTACAAGTATAATAAGAACAATTGATGGGATTACTAATAAGACTTACCTGTAAGAGTGTCTCATCTCTTCCATGCTCTGCGTTTCCCCGGTTAATATTTACGCTTCGAACAAAAAGATTTCGAGAAGGAAATCCTCTGGTACTGACCAGTGTTTGTGGCACAGTCATGTTTATGGCCAAGCGTTCATTCAACCACTAGGAGGTGAAAACAATTGCCTTTGTTTACCGAACATCATTCACACGGAGTATAGAGACTGCTGGAGTTTCGAACAGTGCTGCACATTGTGAAACAGTTCAGTGTTTCGTTTCATTGTCTCATTTCATCATCTGGAAAGAAAATGAACCCTGAAAGTTAGTTAATTGGTTTGTGTTAACTCATTTCATTTAACACACTGCGAAATTAGGCAGAAGAAAATATAATTGGTTTAACCAATGGCGAGCAGAGACTGATACCTTAAAGAAGATAGTGTTGATTAATCCTATGCCAGAGACAGAATATATACAAGAAATGTATCATGAGCTAACTGAAACATCTCAGTCGTTGTTTGAAAGATAGAAAGAAAATACGCCGTCATTCTTCGGAGTTTCAACATCACGATCTCTCGTTATGGCAACACACGATTCTCGAAGCTAAGGCAGCGACGAGATGTGGTGGCATTTATGTATTTTGCAAAGTGAACGAAGCGCGCTAGCTTGGGGATCGATACCAGAGTCGAACAATTTTATGAGCTTAGTTAGGGATGTTGTTTCGTAGTTTCTCTGGGTAGTTATCACAATCTCTCTCTCTCTCTCTCTCTCTCTCTCTCTCTCTCTCTCTCTCTCTCTCTCTCTCTCTCTCTCTCTCTCTCTCCTGCAAAAGTTCCCCGTAAATATGTTTGCCTGTGTGTATATACCCTGTTATTGTTCTGAATTTGGTTAGGAATTCTTGTATGCGAGTAACCAAGGTTTGGACGGTGTCGCAAGAGCACTGACGAAGAGAAATTCCAATAGCAACAGACTACTGGGTCCTCATCAAGGCTGTTCGTGAGAGTGAAAGAGATTAGAAACACGTTTTTAAGAGCACTACGGATATGTGATCCCATAGGCCTGGTAGACGAATGAAGTCATAAAAGACATATCTTTAGGCAGTTATATTATCCCAATTGGTTTGTGAACATAGCTTACTGGAAAGCTAGGAAGACATCTTATGCTTCTTGTAACAAAAATATGAGAAATATTGACGTCTAATTGTTCAGTGTTTCCCTATTCTCCCAAATCAGCTAATCTAAGACATATTCTAAAAAACAGTGCTTGTAATGTTGTTTTCTAGTACAATAACCTTTCTAAAAACTAGGCCAAATCATGCAACAATTGGTTATGCTTACATCGTAAATGCAAGGAATGTAAAGATATTTCTATAAGCCAGACCAGAAAAATTGTAACGGAGAGGCATTATTGACACACCGTCATATAGTACGCAGGGATGACCACAAAAACGCGATCACTAAACATTGGCATGTAAATGATCACCCATTGATCTTGAAAATCACGTTATTTCATACCCCTCTGCTGATTATGCCACACGGAACGTTATCTAATGCCTTAATCACAAAAACTAAGAACGTTATTCTGTCCCCAGACATTCTAATGCCCATCCTGACATTTACTAAATCATTATTATAGAATTGACAAAACACGAAAACGTAAAAAAAGTTGTTCATGGCACACCCAGCTACCCAGATCAACTCCCGCCACGTGACCACCCTTAATCAGTCACAACGGTTATGGCCAGAGAAAGTAGACAGTGGTTGATCTATAAAGATTGGTGTTGGACGGCGGGACTCAAGTGTGATGGTGGGATTTTGATAAATTTGTTAAGTACTGGCACATGATGAGGTGGATTGTCTCTACGAGACATGTCGCGCCACATGTATAGAAAATTTACGTGTTAAATAGAATTGTATGAACTACTAAAGTGCGATTTCACCTTCATCCTATCATCATAGATAAGTGTGATCATCAATACGTATATATGTATATATAAGCAGAGTGGGGGAGGAATGGGATGTATTCAGGGAAGCAGTTGTGGCTTGCGCAAAAGATGCTTGTGGCATGAAAGGCGTGGGAGGTGGGCAGATTAGAAAGGATGGTGAGAGGTGGGATGAAGAGGTAAGAATATTAGTGAAAGGGAAGAGAGAGGCATTTGGAAGATTTTTGCAGGGAATTAATGCAAATGACCGGGACACGTATAAAAGAAAGAGACAGGAGGTCAAGAGAAAAGTTCAAGAGGTGAAAAAGAGGGCAAATGAGAGTTGGGGAGAGAGAGTATCATTGAATTTTAGGGAAAATAAAAAGATGTTCTGGAAGGAGATAAATAAAGTGCGTAAGACAAGGGAACAAATGGGAACATCAGTGAAATGGGCAAATGAGGAGATGATAACAAGTAGTGGTGATGTTAGAAGGAGATGGAGTGAGTATTTTGAAGGTTTGTTGAATGTATTTGATGATAGAGTGGGAGATAATGGGTGTTTTGGTCGAGGTGGTGTGCAAAGTGAGAGGGTTAGGGAAAATGATTTGGTAAACAGAGAAGAGGAAGTAAAAGCTTTGCGGCAGATGGAAGCCGGCAAGGCAGCGGGTTTGGATGTCATTGCAGTATAAATCGTTATAAAAAGGGGGTGACTGTCTTGTTGATTATCTAATGTATGTATGACTCATGGTGAGGTGCCTGAGGATTGGCCAAATGCTTGCATAGTGCCATTGTACAAAGGCAAAGGGGATAAAAGTGAGTGCTCAAATTACAGAGGTATAAGTTTGTTGCGTACTCCTGGAAAATTATATGGGGGGGGGGGGTATTGATTGAGAGGGTGAACGCATGTACAGAGCATCAGATTGGGGAAGAGCAGTGTGGTTTCAAAAGTGGTAGAGGATGTGTGGATCAGGTGTTTGCTTTGAAGAATGTATGTAAGAAATACTTCGAAAAGCAAATAGATTTGTATGTAGCATTTATGGATCTGGAGAAGGCATATGATAGAGTTGACAGAGATGCTCTGTGGGAGGTATTAAGAATATTTGGTGTGGGAGGCAAGTTGTTAGAAGCGGTGAAGAAAACTTTTATCAAGGATGTAAGGCATGTGTACGTGTAGGAAGAGAGGAAAGTGATTGGTTCTCAGTGAATGTTGGTTTGCGGCAGGGGTGCGTGATGTCCTCATGGTTGTTTAATTTGTTTAGGGATGGGGTTGTTAGGGAGATGAATGCAACAGTTTTGGAAAGAGGGGCAAGTATGCAGTCTGTTGTGGATGAGAGAGCTTGGGAGGTGAGTCAGTTGTTGTTCGCTGGTGATACAGCGCTGGTGGCTGATTCGGGTGAGAGACTGCAAAAGTTGGTGACTGAATTTCGTAAAGTGTGTGAAAGAAGAAAGTTGGGAGTAAATGTGAATAAGAGCTAGGTTATTAGGTACAGTATGGTTGAGGAACAAGTAAATTGGGAGGTAAGTTTGAATGGAGAAAAACTGGAGGAGGTAAAGTGTTGTAGATATCTGGGAGTGGATTTGGCAGCGGATGGAACCATGGAAGCAGAAGTGAATCATAGGGTGGGAGCGGGGACGAAAGTTCTGGGAGCGTTGAAAAATGTGTGAAAATCGAGAACGTGCTCTTGGAGAGCAATAATGGGTATGTTTAAAGGAATAATGATATATGGTTGCGAGGCGTGGGCTATGGATAGAGTTGCGCGGAGGAGGGTGGATGTGCTTGAAATGAGATGTTTGAAGACAAAGTGTTGTGTGAGGTGGCTTGATCTTGTAAGTAATGAAAGGGTAAGAGAGATGTTCTCGCCTTCCACACATTTTCAATGCTCCCAGAATTTTCGTCCCCTCTCCCACTCTGTGACTCACTTCCGCTTCCATAGTTCCATCCGCTGCCAAAGCCACTCCCAGATATCTAAAACACTTCAGTTCCTCCAGTTTTTCTCCATTCAAACTTACCTCCCAATTGACTTGTCCCTCAACCCTTCTGTACCCAATAACCTTGCTCTTTTTCACAATTACTCTCAGCTTTCTTCTTTCAAACACTTTACAAAACTCAGTCCCTAGCTTCTGCAGTTTCTCACCTGAATCAGTCACCAGCGTTATATCATCAGCGAACAACAACTGACTCACTTCCCAAGCCCTCTCATCCACAACAGACTGCATATTTACCCCTTTCTCCATAACTCCTGCATTCCCCTCTCTAATAACCCCATCCATAAACAAATTAAACAACAATGGAGACATCACGCACCCCTGCAGCAAACTGACATATATATATATATATATATATATATATATATATATATATATATATATATATATATATATATATATATATATATATATATATATATATATATATATATATATATATAAGATTGACCAAGAGGATATATGTGTCGGAGGTGGAGGGAACGAGGAGAAGAGGGAGACCAAATTGGAGGTGGAAAGATGGAGTGAAAAAGATTTTGTGTGATCGGGGCCTGAACATGCAGGAGGGTGAAAGGAGGGCAAGGAATAGAGTGACTTGGAGCGATGTGGTATACAGGGTTTGACGTGCTGTCAGTGGATTGAATCAAGGCATGTGAAGCGTCTGGGGTAAACCATGGAAAGCTGTGTAGGTATGTATATTTGCGTGTGTGGACGTGTGTATGTACATGTGTATGGGGGGGGGGGGGGGGGTTGGGCCATTTCTTTCGTCTGTTTCCTTGCGCTACCTCGCAAACGCGGGAGACAGCGACAAAGTATAAAAAAAAAAAATATATATATATATACATATATATGTATATATATATATATATATATATATATATATATATATATATATATACATATATATATATATATATATATATATATATATATATATGTATGAAGTCTGTTGGGGATGAGAGAGCTTGGGAAGTGAAGCAGTTGTTGTTCGCTGATGATACAGCGCTGGTGGCTGATTCATGTGAGAAACTGCAGAAGCTGGTGACTGAGTTTGGTAAAGTGTGTGAAAGAAGAAAGTTAAGAGTAAATGTGAATAAGAGCAAGGTTATTAGGTACAGTAGGGCTGAGGGTCAAGTCAACTAGGAGGTAAGTTTGAATGGAGAAAAACTGGAGGAAGTAAAGTGTTTTAGATATCTGGGAGTGGATCTGGCAGCGGATGGAACCATGGAAGCGGAAGTGGATCATAGGGTGGGGGAGGGGGCGAAAATCCTGGGAGCCTCAAAGAATGTTTGGAAGTCGAGAACATTATCTCGGAAAGCAAAAATGGGTATGTTTGAAGGAATAGTGGTTCCAACAATGTTGTATGGTTGCAAGGCGTGGGCTATGGATAGAGTTGTGCGCAGGAGGGTGGAGGTGCTGGATATGAGATGTTTGAGGACAATGTGTGGTGTGAGGTGGTTTGATCGAGTAAGTAACGTAAGGGTAAGAGAGATGTGTGGAAATAAAAAGAGCGTGCTTGAAAGAGCAGAAGAGGGTGTTTTGAAATGGTTTGGGCACATGGAAAGAATGAGTGAGGAAAGATTGACCAAGAGGATATATGTGTCGGAGGTGGAGGGAACGAGGAGAAGTGGGAGACCAAATTGGAGGTGGAAAGATAGAGTGAAAAAGATTTTGTGTGATCGGGGCCTGAACATGCAGGAGGGTGAAAGGAGGGCAAGGAATAGAGTGAATTGGATCGATGTGGTATACCGTGGTTGACGTGCTGTCAGTGGATTGAATCAAGGCATGTGAAGCGTCTGGGGTAAACCATGGAAAGCTGTGTAGGTATGTATATTTGCGTGTGTGGACGTGTATGTATATACATGTGTATGGGGGTGGGTTGGGCCATTTCCTTCGTCTGTTTCCTTGCGCTACCTCGCAAACGCGGGAGACAGCGACAAAGCAAAAAAAAAAAAGCAAAAAAAAAAAAAAAAAATATATATATATATATATATATATATATATATATATATATATATATATATATATATATATATATATATATATATATATATATATATATATATATATCACTTTTTACGGCTATGATCACTTTACCATACCCTTCCTTGCCCAGTGTATTCAACAAACAAGCTTAGTAAATCCTTCCTCCCCTTAAAAGGATTAGATGAATTACCCCCACAAAATCTCGCATCATCATAGACATTATGGGAATTTATGCCAATTCTCTGTCTTTCCCATGTACTCCTACGCTCACCCATGTGCCTCTGGAGCTTACCTCGTTAAGTCAAGTATTTAAGGTCATCCACCACCAAGTAATGTTTTCTGATGTTTAAGAATTCTGACTCACAAATGTGAGAGGTTCTTAAAGCCTTCAACAACGCTTATCCTGACATCTATTTATTCTTTTCCTTCGAGTTGCGATGGTTGGTCTTGATAGTTTTACTGGCTTGCTTCTTTTCGCATTGATGAATAACCCACTAACACCTTTACCTCCTTTTGAGATGAAATTCTCACAGTTCTTTAAGGAAAATGGTTTACCACACTGGTCCATTGTTACCTGCACTACCACTGTGTCAATGATATTTTCTAGTACACAACAATGAAGGTCCGTCGAACAGTCCAGGATACAACTGTCATCGTCAGAAGACTAAAACGCCTCACCTCGTAATCTAAAGAGACAGACTCTTTGATTCGGAACTCATTTCATATCCTAATTAGTGAAGTAACATCTTTGACCTCACCTCACAGAAACCTCTTCAGATGGGTCCACAGACCTCTGTTGCCCACATTGCTTCTTTGCCCAACATTTTCAGTCGCTCTTTGAGTCTGCTGATTATTCTCTTCTCTTCATCTTCAAACTTGGTAACATAAGCAACCAAGAGACTGGGAGTAGTTCCCCTTCAGGCACGTCCTGTGGCCGCTGGAGCTATACATCGTTCCCTTCCTGACGGCGTCGTTTTGTAATAGGTTCTAACTGCTGGTACTGTTGCTGACTTGCCACGCCTACGTAGCGTATGAGAGAGACTTCATATGAGAGACTCACCACATTTAGGGAGACTGGGAAGCGGTGCGCGGCCAGGTCCCCAGCTCTGCCTCCGCTGCTGGTTCACAACATCCAGATAGCGTAGAAGTCTTCGCGTGTTTCACTGACGGTTCCATATCAGTGTTCCCTCACCGCTTGAAACATTTTGGATCCCCTCTCTCCTACACTTCACTGACCTCTTGTCATGAATCTGTCTACAGTTACAACACCTCGGAGATGCTCTTTCATCCCCTTAACCTATTTTTTCATCACAGCGAAGCCTTATGTCCATAACGACGACGACTGAAGTCGAAGTACGGAAGCTTAAGAAAACGACCAGCCATAACCAGGTACTTAAATTTTGCCTGGGAATTACCACACCCTTCATAAAGGTGCTAATGCAGTTCTTCTCTTGTCCATTCTCTACTTGATGTTTAGGCCACACCATATAATCACTATGCACCATCGGTCTTGGGCTCCACTGCTGCCCGTCCTCCCATACAAACATAACATGTTTTATATGGATGCTGATAGGCAGGTATAGGTTGCATACAAACCACCGCAAAAAACATGAGGCTCAGCTAAAATTCTTCACCGTACAACAGCATCAAATTACTGGGTAAGTGAATTACAAGACTTCTTGATAAAGTAAGTTACAAAGTCAATTAAGGCGGGACGTTATATATGGGAGTCTCTCTTCACTACGGCCGCTTCACTCTCTTCTTTCGAGAGGAAACGAAACTCCAAGAACTTGCCTGTTCCCTGGGTTACCCACAGCTACTCAGAAAACATGATTATTTCCTTCTCATTAGGACTCATCTCTTGCCCTTCCCGCGCTGTTGCCTCCTGCCTGCCTCATCCTCCTGTCTCCGCCCATTCCTTGGAACGCCTTCGCTTCCCTAAACGAATTTCCCACTACTGAGACGACGCGTCATCGTCACTTGTTGACCAGCGTACACCATCATGCACCTAGTGCTCACGTGGAGGTCGAACCAATCTCGACCACAACTCCAGATTCGAGTCGCCCGTTCAGAGAGCTGCTGTGAGCAAGTCCACACTCCACTATGGTCAGTGTAGGACGTTCGTCGACGTAGATTTTAAGGATATATAGACTTAGTGAACATTCAGCAGCCCGAGAGCCATTAATCCAACAACATACAACATGCAAATCCCAAGAGCAGTTGAAAGACAGTGTACTCGTACTGTTGAGTGTGATAGTTAAAGATCGACTGACAATCCTTGATAAGTAACTTATGCTCTTCTTTCATCCTCATCTCAAGAGTGAGATTATCCCGCCACAGGAAACCCTTAACTAAGGGCTTATCTGATCTGCAAGTTCACAAGGAGATTGGGAACCAGTTCAATTACAAATATTTGTAAACGCTCAATGTAAAAAGCCTTAGATATAAACGTGGTGAGTTCTCTTGATGTAAGAGTTTTTTTACTTAAGTCATTTCAGATACACTTAGATGATACATCCACTTGCTGAGAATGATATTCGCACGTGGTTATATACATATTCATAATCAAATGATATAAGATGATATCTTTCAAGTCTAAACTGGAGCTTCGGAGAGGCAGTAGAAAAACTGGGAAACAATAGGCCTTAGTCATTACATAATAGTTCAACAATCATACTTTCATTTATGATGATACTTTCAGATACAGATTACTTTATATATAAAACTTTTTGATTTAGCCTTAAAATCACATGTACCATCTACTGAATATTCAAACTCAGGAAATTCTATTCAAGAATTCTATCTCTTGAGAACGCTGATGCTTGAGTACAGTACAGAGCATTGAGCATATATCAAGTTGGGTTCGGATCCATTTCAAGTTTGGGTTCAGCTCCATTTCAAGTTGAGTTCAACTTCATTTCAATTTAAGTTCAATTTAATTTCGAGTCGGGTTCAGCTTCATTCCAGGTTGAGCTCAACTTCACATATAACTCACGGGCAATGCACTAACTCTTGAGGGTCTGTTCATGGAATTCTGATGGATGCCAATGGGAGTGAGAGAGAGAGAGAGAGAGAGAGAGAGAGAGAGAGAGAGAGAGAGAGAGAGAGAGAGAGAGAGAGAGAGAGAGAGAGAGAGAGAGGTTTATAAGATGTATTTGGTATACGACTGATCTGGTCATAGAGAAGATTAATATGAAGAAAATACAGACACATGGGTCGATCTTTTGAAAGTAAACCATATACACAGATGGAAATATGAATCCGAGATGAGACGCGAAAGAAGTGGCCATTCAAGCTGAGCGTTCCGGGGGCGTAAGCCTGCGTTGTCTGCTAGAATCTCTAACAGCAAAGGGACCGTGCAACACTGACACAGACATTGGAACGACACTAAATCCAAAGACAATGTAGCAAGACGAGCATTTATGGACAGAAAACAGTAGCAGCAGACATACAGCAAGCTAACTTCCACTACGTTTGTGTAAAAGAGGGTTTCATGAAATTGGGGTTAAGTGGGAAAGGATGCAACGCGATGCTTTACACATACGTCAGTTTAATCCTAGACTACTTTATATCAAGACTCTCTCTCATTTAGTTGTCAGAAAAAAGATTCATTTGTAAGAGTTAATCTACTGAATGATCACTTTATGAATATTGACTAGCTAATTAAACGATCACCTTTAGATACAGACTTAATAATTAGATGATTACCTTCGACATATCAACTAACAAATTGATTGATTACCTCCTAAGTATTGATGAACTAAACGAATGATTACCTTACAGATATTGATTAACTGAATGATTACATTAAAGAAATTGACTGACTGAATGATTACCATCTGACTAACTACTTGAATGATTACCTTAAAGACAATGTGATGCATCAGTTGAAGGATAGCAGAATCAGCAGTGACGTCAAACCTCCTTTAAAATTGACTGGAAATTCGTCCTCTAATCCATTCTCGTACCAAGGT
>NC_092290.1:13032909-13082909 GCF_036320965.1 Panulirus ornatus | reverse complement strand
GATCGAACGCCTATGGTCATCTATATCGCCAATGATGCTATGGCACGTAGCTGAGTAGTGAGAATGGAAGGTGCAGGAGGTTGGTCAACTCCTACATCTATCTCACTGTTCACCGCCACAGAGTCCACGCCACCATGAGATTTGGAACTACATACATTTCTCTTGAATTTTAGTGCTCTGAAGTGTGTTATAGGAGTGCAGAAATCTTACATCAAGAGATTATTGAATGTAATAGACAATATTATCAAATTTCTTTTTTCTTATATCTATCGTATACCATCTCTGTTTGTGGATTATATCCTCGTCCTGTTGACCTCTCTTTGCTCGACAATTTCATGACCTAAGTTTCAAGTTTGCTGAAGACATCTTTTTCGTAAGCATATCTCTCCACAGCCTAATTGGCTGTCTAGTGTTCCTGGTTACCTCAGCCATCTGTCTTGATCAAGACGATCTAATAACAGTTGTTTACCCTCTCAGTCCCCCTTGGGGAAATCACCTCAGCTGCGTTTAATGTGACATTCAGCAATTTCAACATGTTGCTAACTTCTTGGATATCACGTCATCGATTCCTGCTGCCATTGCTGCTGCTGCTGCGTGAGGCGAAGGCAAGATGCCTTGCTTCAGGCTACGTCCAGCGTCCTCATTTACACACCTAATTCTGGCTGTGGGTCGAGCAGAGGAGGGAAGGATGCCCTACTTCAGGCCACGTCCAACGTCCTTATTTACACACCTCATCCGGGCTGCGGGTCGAAACGAATATTTAGTAAATATAAAGAAACAGAGCAAACTATCGTTATGAAATGGAACGTGTAGCACAAGAGAATAATGGTTGTAAAATTAATTCAAACACGGATAAAGATATAGCTAGCGTAAGGAAATGCTGAGATTGTTAGAGTAATAAAGATAACATTTAAATACAATCTATTGAGTAGACGTAAGGTGCTTGCCACTGCACATGCCCGGTGACTATAGACCCAAGGAGCTTCGCTAAGGTTACAGGCCCAAGGTTTCTTCTAACTCCAGACACAGGGATTACCAAACGTTCTCTGACTCGGTTATAATCCTCTGGCTATACGGGCAAGGGTCCATGTGACTCCAGATGCAATGATTTCTTGGATCATAAGAAAGGATCTTTTGGCTCTACACCCAAGGATCTCTTGGCTCTTAAGATAGGATCGTCTACCTTAACACCCAGGGATATTAATTCTTCCCCCTACAGACCAAAGTGTCCTTTGACTTGAGACCTAGAGGTCATCTTGCTTCAGTATCAGGGATCCTCTGGTTTTTGACCTCGAGGTCCTTTGGCCATAAGCTTAGGCGTCCTCTTACTCTTGAAGCTGATGTCCTCTGGCCTTATTCTCAGGGGTCATGTAGCTCCAGACCTAATGTTCTGCTGGCTTTAGGATCAGAGGTCCTCTTCCTCTAAAACTATTGGTCCTCTGACCTAGGCTCAGGGGTCCATTTGCTCCAGACCCAGTGATCCTTTGGCCATAGGCTCAGAGGTCCTCTGGCTTCAGACTCAATTGTTCTTTGGCTTTAGGTTCAAGGGTCCTCTCGCTTCAGACGCAGTGGTCCTCTGTCCTTTAGCTCTAGGGTCCTTTCGTTCCAGACCCAATAGTTATCGAACTTCAAGCTCAAGACTCTTGTAGGCCAAGACCTTGTGGTCACATTGCCTCAGATTCAGAGGTCTTTGAGTTCCAGGATTTAGATCCCCTGAGCTATTTAACTTCAGACCCTGGATCCTCCAGCTCAAGACATGTGGCACCATCCTCTCTACACCAAGAGATCCTCTCGAGTTCGACCCAAAGGTTTTCTGCCTCCAGGCTCAGGGTTTTTTATGTTCCAGACTTAAGATTAGGTCCGACCTTACATCGAAGGATCCTCTGTCTTACACGTAAAGTCTCGTACTGTTTGACTCAATACTGGAAATGATAAAAGATAATTTCTAAAATGATGGAAGAGATTAGCGAGGAATCCATGAAGATCTTGCTGGATAGTGAGTCCATCGAGTGTTTGTGCTGACAAACAGCGTCCTGATAATTTGCTATAACTCACGTACGACGCAAGGAGCAAAATTCTCGTTCAATCCCCTCCTTCTTATCACTGATTCTCACCGACTAAGACAATGATTCAATAGAAGATTATCCGGAATCACTTCCAGGAATGGATGGATTAAAAATCAAGTACCATAGTCTTAACGGACTGAGAAACAATTCCAATGAAATCTGACTACATGATGTAGATCTATTCAGTTTGGAAAAGAGAAGGTTAAAAGGTGATCCAGTATGGGCATTTTGAAATTACTAAAGGTTTTGATAATCTTGGTATAACCAGATACTTAAGAATACATTAGTCTGATCTCACTATTATCAATAGTTCAAGATTCGCGGTCAAACGTTTTACCCCGAATGAGGCAAAAGCACTCTTTCTTCAACAGGATTGTTAATATGTGTAATAAGTTACAATTGGACGGGTAGAAAGTAGCTCCTCAAATACCTTTAAGAAGAGACTTGACAGATATTTTGCTTCAAATCCACATCTGGCATGAAATATGTAAAGTATTTTCTATTGAAAATACATATGTCTCTCTACACTTACCACATATTTCTTCTTCTATCTCACGCACCCTCGAAGGACCTCAGTGGTCTATCGCTGTTAAAATTCCCCTGTATTCCAGCAGGTCTTGTTGATTACCTTTTCAGGTGGGTGCGACTAATCGTGTCCTGCAGATGAATGGAATCAAGTATCGGTATTGGAGTATCCTTTTGAAAAAAAAGAATTGGATAATGAATCCAGCATTATCTTTATGCATCTTTGTCATAATATCACAGACTCCAGTCCTACCTTTGATACCTTCAGCGTGCCTGAATGTGATCCTCATTTTATCTAGCAATAGAGTCCATCTCTGTTGAGTCTGTCAACAACAGGAACCATTCAGTTGCTTTGCTGGACACCGAGATAGCGTGTGCATGGAGTACTTACCACACCAAAGCTCTATAGTCACCCTAGCATCTGGATCGAGGGTACGAACCATTGGCTGTTTGTATAAGATGGTGTTGTTAGCCTGTAGTGCAGATGCCTCAGCGTTCGAGGGACAGACAGTGCTAAGTCCATTATCAGCAGAATGATCTTCCATTCCCTCGTCGACGTTCCTTGTATACCCCGTCCTTGTCGGCTCTAAAGAAGGTAGTTTGTCCTTTCATAATACGACGTCCATTATGCTTCGGCGAATCTCAGCTACAGTCTTTCTTAGGAAGTTGATGTCCGTCGTCGTCGAAGTTCCCCCATCCTTCACGACCGAGTGATATCCAGGTACCATCCACGTCTTCCAGGTGTTATAGTGACATGAAACTCTTGCCCACGTCTGGTTACGTTGCTGGATACAATGCATCAGACCAACATCAGTCATTAGCCTCTGAGTATAGGGTAGATTCGTCTCGGGGAAACGTCTCCACAGTAAAACTTCTGCCTGCCACCTTCACAGTACCTCAGTCGTTGGAAGGTTGTCAGTGTCTCAGTTAAGATATGACGAACCGTCTCTGCAGTGTGAGGTGTGGGAGATGACTACATCCAATGGGGAAGCAACGCTTGCAGTACTGGAGTATTACTTACAGTGGAAGGGTACCACGTGCACTGGTAGACTATTATTTGCAGTGGGAGGGATCTACGTGCAGGAGAATATTGCACACAGTGGGAGGGTACCATGATTAGTGGGAGACTCCTGCCCTCAGTGGGAGAGTGCCACGTGCTGTGGGAGAGTAGTATCTGTTGTGGGATATATGCTACATGCTGTGGAGGGGCACTACCTGATGTGGGAGTACCAAGTCCTGTGGGCGAGTACTATCTACTGTGGGTTGTATGCCACGTGCTGTGGAGGAGCAATACCAGCTGTGGGGAGTACCACGTCCTGTGGGAGAGTGCTACCTACTGTGGGGAGTACCACGTGCTGTGGGAGAGTACTACCTGCTGTGGGGAGTACCACGTGCTGTGGGAGAGTACTACCTGCAGTGGGGAGTGCCACGTGCTGTGGGGGGAAGTTCCACGTCCCTCAATGTCAGCTGGTGGCTCGCCACACAATAACACAACCTCCTTGCCTCACGAACACCCCGGGTATTTGAGCAGACCAGACAATCAATAGCCGACGGTGGCGTAAATCATTGCTTGAGGTGCAGGATATTACGCAGGATAGATAATTATGAATAGATATCAGAGTGATGAAGAGGATCTGACACAATATAGAGAGGTAAACAGTGCTTTGCTTACGGATGAAAGGACCAGAATGAAAGTTGTGAGTTGGGCAGCACTGTATACCCTCTCCACTAATAACCATACCTTAGCAATTGTCTCTGCCATACATATTAGTCAGCTGTGTTCTTGCTGATGGTGGAAGGTACTTGCTGTGTGTGTGTGTGTGTGTGTGTGTGTGTGTGTGTGTGTGTGTGTGTGTAAGTGTATGTGTGTGTGTATGTGTGTGTGTGTGTGCGTGTGTGTGTGTTGACAGTGGGAACCATCAAGTAAAGATGAACACTATCTGCAAACACAACCTTCATAAGTCTCCCATATATTCATAGAGAAGTTCACCTTTCCTCAGTTGAGATATAAGGCTTCTTTTCGTGGTGGAAGAGAGAGAGAGAGAGAGAGAGAGAGAGAGAGAGAGAGAGAGAGAGAGAGAGAGAGAGAGAGAGAGAGAGAGAGAGAGAGAGAGAGAGAGAGAGAGAGAGAGAGAGAGAGAGAGAGAGACCTAATTAACCAGACTACCTCTCAGATGCTATGGGAGATGGAGAAGGCGGATGATCGGTTAGGGAAGAAGGACTCATTAGAACGCCAAGGAGGTAGAGGCAAGGACTATAATCCTTCGAGTATTATCAGATATGAAACCAACGTCCCCCTCTCCCGGACATGCCAGGGGAAGGACTGCCTATCAAACCAGAACATTACAGCATATGTATTAATCCATTTGCATAGTGGAGAGAACAATGTTATTTGTATTCCATACGTGAGATCGTGTTATTGGTAGTGTATGTCACTCTGTTGCTTATATCGAGAATAATGTGATCCAAATTCTTGCATCGAGAATGGTTACAATGTAATCTAAAGTCTTGTTTTGTATCATATCTGTAACATCAGCCAGAATACAGTTTGCTCCTTCATGGTGGATGAAACATGACACCTGCCACTTTATGTAACCTCTATATTGTCCCTCAGGGGTGAAAAACCGTTTGAAATTGAAAGACTTCAGTTGAAGCATCAGATGCAAATTAGTCTTTTGATGATTCTATGATCAAACTTTGCACCATGATGTATCACATTGACTTCTGTAGCTTGACTGAAGCTCAAGGATTTTTGTTCCATCAGTTGTGGACTATTTGGGATCAGGTAGAGAGTCCATTATCGTCCTCGTCTCTCCTGCACTCCCATCCCACTCTTCTCACCTTCAAGGTTCTCGTCTGAACAGATCTGTACAGTACATCGGTTGCTCCTCCCTGAGCCTCTCCTCGGAGATCACTGTCCCTGTTCACTTCTTACTCTCCTTCCACGACCTTTAAAACTCGACCGTGCCCCCACCTTCCACTTACCCAGAAGTTCCACGCTTCCCTCAGCACACCCACCTAACCCACCTAATCTTCCTGGTCAACTCTCCGCGCCCACTGTATATCCTCTAAGCGCCTACTTGGCCCTCCGAGCTCTGAACTTTTTCCCCCAGGCTTTGCAATCTTAGCAAGTCCCACTCTCCCTACACAGTCTCTTTCCACTACCTACATTCCTCAGCGCCCGTAATCACCCTATAAACGCCGAGGGAATCACGCCTTTAGAATTCCTCCTCGCCCTACACAATAGACACCATCTACCAGAGGCTCCTTGTAGGTCGCCCGTCGTATAGTGTTCCTCGACCACCTCACTGTATATTCCCTCAGTATAATGCTCTCACAACACCTGCAGGATCGCCGATAGGTCAATGTGATTGCGAGTCTCTGGTTTATAGTAATTTTGATCTGAATGTTTAAGGGATGATAGTGGCATTTATTTTCTACGGAGTTGATGGGCCTTTATAGTGAAATAGGGTAAGTTTCCGTAGAAAAACACAGGTTGGAATCTATTTTACATCACACAGATCTTGATATAAGTCTTTGGTATCAACCTATGGGAATTATATTCTGGTATCAGTCAGCGGGTAACTTCTGTCTCCTGGCGATCTCTTAAAATGTGGCACTCCAACGAAACAGTAGATGAGTTATCTAATCTATATCCATATCTACAATCCTCTGATCTACTCATCGCCCATCAGTAGATGTGCTCTGGTTGAGGGTCTTTCGTCATCCCATTCTTATCCTGTCACATACTACTGACATGAAACATTCGCCAGTCATTTCTCACATTGCTGGAGCTGTTTTATCTGTCTTTCCATGGATCGTAGTACAACTTAGAGTAATATAATCATACTCACGTCCATACGATCCCAAACACCTCGGAACCTCGACGGAAGAATGATTTCCTAGAACTCGTTTTATGGTCAACTGGTCTTTATTATTGCTTTAACATTACACAGAATATCCACAGGATTTACTGAGGATCTTGGTAGTTATCATGAAAGCAATTCTCTCCAGTAGCCGAGCAGACATGCCAACACTCGTCAATCACACGTCAGGGGACGGTCCTATCACACATCCTTTCCCCCCCCATACCACGTCACAGGACTATGTCCCTCCTCCCCGCACACCACGTCAAGGGACTATCCTCCTCACGGTTGCTCTTATCCTCGCCAGCCAATCAGGGTCCGAAAGCTCAAGGAACTATCCTGTCGACCCAGTCTGGTGTCGAACCAAGTCCCCAACGCTAAGAGAAACCTCCCTTTGGCAAGTAGGCCGTACCTCTCACGTCAGGAGAACGTGCCCCTTATGATAATAGAACTTGCCCCTCGCGATAACACAACATGCCCCTCATGATAACAGAAGGCACATACCCCCTTCATCAGAGATCGTATGCTCTTTGTTATTCACGACCCTGAAATAGTAAACAACATACTTCGTTTCATATAACAAAAAAGAGCTACGTTTTCCTTTTTCTCCTCTTCTTTTAAAAGCTCTCCTCTACACCTTCCGCTTCGAGCAACGACAAGCGCACTCCACGGAGAGAGTGACAAAAGGTAACTACGGTGCAATGACGCGGTTCCAATAATGCGAGAACCTTCCAAATAGGCTGCTATCGCGGACTTTGCCACAGCAGGCGTTCGTTTGGTGTCAGTAAGAGTAATGAGAGGCTCTAACTGAAAGTATTTTGGCATCAAGTGTGAACGTTGATCCCATAGTGAGCGGTTATCATTGTGGATTACCATCCTTCAGGATATGAAGAGAAGGTCATCTGAATAGGAGCAGCAGGACTTTGATATGAGAGTCGTTAATCAAGGATGTGTGTGTAATGTCCACCCGCCGCCTTACACACGAATGGGATTTCCACTTTTGTGCTACGAAGAAATAGTTGCCTCGCCTTTTTAACCTTAAAAGATAAGATAAGATGTCTATATTGTCAAATAGCATACATGATGCAAAATTAGATTCTTTATGGCTAGAGGGTTAAAATGTATCAGAACTATATGATAAAACTTATAGAATATCACATAAAAGTAACACATCAGATATCACATAAAAGTACCACATAAGATATCACACCCAGAATCATCGATCGCGTTCAGAAGCTACGTATATCACGGAGGAGTTCCAGTCTCTTTTGATGGTTAAACAATAGAATTTCTTTTGGTACAAATGATCTGAATCTATCGGTGCGCTGTATGAGGAGAGGCAGTCTTCTTCCTGACCTTAAAAATACATAGTAGTGATGTAGCATACCACATACACAGGTGAAACTCTGATGTAGATTAACTTTCTGGAAAAATAAGCTTAGAGGCTCCAGGCTCTTGACCATATTTGAAGCCATTTTTTGAGGATACAGAGTCAATAAGAACAAGAGAATGTATACAAAACTAACCTACTCCACAGCTGAGGAAACAAGGAACAATTGATCTACAAAAAACATTGGAAAGGCTGGCACAAATGGTAAGGTGACTCGTCCATCTCCTTGGCAAAGAACGTCAGGTCAACTACTGCATTTTTGTTTTGCTATATTTCTACAGAGCTTTCATTAAGATACTGTCTAAACAAACATTCTTCGATTCACGTTCATAGAGCTGTTAAGTTGGATAAGAAAGGATTCAGCATTAACCCTTTCTAAGATAAATGACACATGACAGTAAAAAGATTTTTTTGACTCCTACCCTATTCATTTGATGTGAATCATCTTTTGTATGTTTGAATACTGTGTTTGATTCCGAGGTGTCCTTGCGGAACATGTATGCTTCTGAATCCCGTTTGGTCAACATACGTCTTATTATAGACTTTAAAGGAAACAGAGTAGAAACCTGGTTTTTCACTGGGTGATAGGCTGGTCTTTATCAAAGAATTCCATATGGTGTCTCCATATTTTTTCTACTTCTTACAAATATTTTGAAATAACTCAACATTAATGCCAACTTACATACACCATGTTTCGTCTTATACTTGACATTTACTATACCATTAATGTTTCATCCTAATTGCTCCTTTTTATATACATTTCTGTATAATTTTCTTTTAGGGGGTTCATCCAAAAACCTTGAGAGATCTATAAACCGTTAAACACCGTTGAAATTTTTTTCTCTACAGTTATTCATTCTTTATGTATATATATATATATATATATATATATATATATATATATATATATATATATATATTTTTTTTTTTTTTTTTTTTTTTTTTTTATACTTTGTCGCTGTCTCCCGCATTTGCGAGGTAGCGCAAGGAAACAGACGAAAGAAATGGCCCAACCCCCCCCCCCCCCATACACATGTACATACACACGTCCACACACGCAAATATACATACCTACACAGCTTTCCATGGTTTACCCCAGACGCTTCACATGCCTTGATTCAATCCACTGACAGCACGTCAACCCCTGTATACCACATCGCTCCAATTCACTCTATTCCTTGCCCTCCTTTCACCCTCCTGCATGTTCAGGCCCCGATCACACAAAATCTTTTTCACTCCATCTTTCCACCTCCAATTTGGTCTCCCTCTTCTCCTCGTTCCCTCCACCTCCGACACATATATCCTCTTGGTCAATCTTTCCTCACTCATTCTCTCCATGTGCCCAAACCATTTCAAAACACCCTCTTCTGCTCTCTCAACCACGCTCTTTTCATTTCCACACATCTCTCTTACCCTTACGTTACTTACTCGATCAAACCACCTCACACCACACATTGTCCTCAAACATCTCATTTCCAGCACATCCATCCTCCTGCGCACAACTCTATCCATAGCCCACGCCTCGCAACCATACAGCATTGTTGGAACCACTATTCCTTCAAACATACCCATTTTTGCTTTCCGAGATAATGTTCTCGACTTCCACACATTTTTCAAGGCTCCCAAAATTTTCGCCCCCTCCCCCACCCTATGATCCACTTCCGCTTCCATGGTTCCATCCGCTGACAGATCCACTCCCAGATATCTAAAACACTTCACTTCCTCCAGTTTTTCTCCATTCAAACTCACCTCCCAATTGACTTGACCCTCAACCCTACTGTACCTAATAACCTTGCTCTTATTCACATTTACTCTTAACTTTCTTCTTCCACACACTTTACCAAACTCAGTCACCAGCTTCTGCAGTTTCTCACATGAATCAGCCACCAGCGCTGTATCATCAGCGAACAACAACTGACTCACTTCCCAAGCTCTCTCATCCCCAACAGACTTCATACTTGCCCCTCTTTCCAGGACTCTTGCATTTACCTCCCTAACAACCCCATCCATAAACAAATTAAACAACCATGGAGACATCACACACCCCTGCCGCAAACCTACATTCACTGAGAACCAATCACTTTCCTCTCTTCCTACACGTACACATGCCTTACATCCTCGATAAAAACTTTTCACTGCTTCTAACAACTTGCCTCCCACACCATATATTCTTAATACCTTCCACAGAGCATCTCTATCAACTCTATCATATGCCTTCTCCAGATCCATGAATGCTACATACAAATCCATTTGCTTTTCTAAGTATTTCTCACATACATTCTTCAAAGCAAACACCTGATCCACACATCCTCTACCACTTCTGAAACCGCACTGCTCTTCCCCAATCAGATGCTCTGTACATGCCTTCACCCTCTCAATCAATACCCGCCCATATAATTTACCAGGAATACTCAACAAACTTATACCTCTGTAATTTGAGCACTCACTCTTATCCCCTTTGCCTTTGTACAATGGCACTATGCACGCATTCCGCCAATCCTCAGGCACCTCACCATGAGTCATACATACATTAAATAACCTTACCAACCAGTCAACAATACAGTCACCCCCTTTTTTAATAAATTCCACTGCAATACCATCCAATCCTGCTGTATATATATATATGTATATATATATATGTATATATATATATATATATATAGATAGATAGATAGATAGATAGATAGATAGATAGATAGATAGTGCCATTGTACAAAGGCAAAGGAGATAAGATGAGTGTTCCAATTACAGAGGTAAAAGTTTGTTGAGTATTCCTAGGAAATTGTATTGGAGGGTATTGATTGAGAGGGTGAAGGCATGTACAGAGCATCAGATTGGGGAAGAGCAGTGTGGTTTCAGAAGTGGTAGAGAATGTGTGGATAAGATGTTTGCTTTGAATAATGTATGTGAGAAATACTTAGAAAAGCAAATGGATCTGTATGTAGCATTTATGGATCTGGAGAAGGCATATCAAAGAGTTGATAGAGATGCTCTGTGGAAGGTATTAAGAATATCTGGTGTGGGGGGGCAAGTTGTTAGAAGCAGTGAAAAGTTTTTATTGAGGATGTAAGGCATGTGTACGTGTAGGAAGCGAGGAAAGTGATTGGTTCTCAGTGGATGTTGGTTTGCGGTAGGGGTGTGTGATGTCTCCATGGCTGTTAAATTTCTTATGGATAGGGTTGTTAGGGAGGTGAATGCAAGAGTCTTGGAAAGAGGGGCAAGTATGCAGTCTGTTCTGGATGAGAGAGCTTGAGAAGTGGGTCAGTTGTTGTTCGCTGATGATACAGCGCTGGTGGCTGATTCGTGTGAGGAAGAAGAAAGCTGAGAGCAGATGAGAATAACAGCAAGGTCATTAGGTACAGTAGAGCTGAGGAACAAGTCAATTGGGAGGTAAGTTTGAATGAAGCAAAACTGGAGGAAGTGAAGTGTTTTAGATATCTGGGAGTGGATTTGGTAGCGGATGGAACCATGGAAGGGGAAGTGAATCATAGGGTGGGAGAGGGGGCGAAAGTTCTGGGAGCGTTGAAGAATGTGTGGAAGTCGAGAACATTATATCGGAAAGCAAAAATGGGTATGTTTGAAGGAATAGTGGTTCCAACAATGTCATATGGTTGCGAGGTGTGGGCTATAGATAGAGTTGTGCGGAGGAGGGTGTATATGCTGGAAATGAGATGTTTGAGGACAATATGTGGTGTGAGGTGGTTTGATCGAGTAAGTAATAATAGGGTAAGAGAGATGTGTGGTAATAAAAAGAGTGTGGTTGAGAGAGTAGAAGAGGGTGTTTTGAAATGGTTTGGTCACATGGAGAGAATGAGTGAGGAAAGATTGACCAAGAGGATATATGTGTCAGAGGTGGAGGGAACGAGGGGAAGTGGAAGACCAAATTGGAGATAGAAAGATGGAGTGGAGACGATTTTGAGTGATCGGGACCTAACATGCAGGAGGGTGAAAGGCGTGCAAGGAATAGAGTGAATTGGAAGGATGTGGTATACCGTGGTGGACGTGCTGTCAATGGATTGAACCAGGGCGTGTAAAGTGTCTGGGTAAACCATGGAAGGTTCTGTGGGGCCTGGATGTGGAAAGGGAGCTGTGGTTTCAGTGCATTATACATGATAGCTAGAGACTTAGTGTGAACGAATGTGGCCTTTGATGTCTTTTCCTTGCGCTACCTCACGTACATGAGGGGAGAGGGTTGTTATTTCATGTGTGGCGGGGTGGCGATGGAGATGAATAAAGGCAGACAGTTTGAATTATGTACATGTGTATGCATGTATTTGTCTGTGTGTGTATATATATGTATACGTTGAGATGTATTGATATGTATATTTGCGTGTGTGGGCGTGTATGTATACACATTTGTATGTGGGTGGGTTGGGCCATTTCTTTCGTCTGTTTTCTTGCGCTACCTCGCTAACGCGGGAGACAGCGACAAAGGAAAATAAATGAATGATTATATATATATATATATATATATATATATATATATATATATATATTTTTTTTTTTTTTTTTTTTCATACTATTCGCCATTTCCCGCATTTGCGAGGTAGCGTTAAGAACAGAGGACTGGGCCTTTGAGGGAATATCCTCACCTGGCCCCCTTCTCTGTTCCCTCTTTTGGAAAATTAAAAAAAAAATGAGAGGGGAGGATTTCCAGACCCCCCGCTCCCTTCCCTTTTAGTCGCCTTCTACGACACGCAGGGAATACGTGGGAAGTATTCTTTCTCCCCTACCCCCAGGGATATATATATATATATATATATATATATATATATATATATATATATATATATATATATATATATATATATATAATCTTTTCCTGGCGCTACCTCGCGCGCGTAAGGGGGAGGGGGTTGTATTTTTATGTGTGGCGCGGTGGCGACAGGAATGAATAAAGGCAGCAAGTATGAATTATGTACATGTATATGTATGTATATGTCCGTTTATACATGAATGTGTATACGATGAAATGTAAGGTATGTATATGTGCGTGTGTGGACGTGTCTGTCTATACATGTGAATGTGGGTGGGTTGGGCCATTCCTTCGTCTGTTTCCTTGCGCTACGTCGCTAACGCGGGAGACAGCGACAAAGTATAATATATATATATATATATATATATATATATATATATATATATATATATATATATATATATATATATATATATATACATATATGACTCATGCTGAGGTGCCTGAGGACTGGCGGAATGCGTGCATAGTGCCATTGTACAAAGGCAAAGGGGATTAGAGTGAGTGCTCAAATTACAGAGGTATATGTTTGTTGAGTATTCCTGGTAAATTATATGGGAGGATATTGATTGAGAGGGTGAAGGCATGTACAGAGCATCAGACTGGGGAAGAGCAGTGTGGTTTCAGAAGTGGTAGAGGATGTGTGGATCAGGTGTTTGCTTTCAAGAATGTATGTGAGAAATACTTAGAAAAGCAAATGGATTTGTATGTAGCATTTATGGATCTGGAGAAGGCATATGATAGAGTTGATAGAGATGCTCTGTGGAAGGTATTAAGAATATATGGTGTGGGAGGCAAGTTGTTAGAAGCAGTGATAAGTTTTTATCGAGGATGTAAGGCATGTGTACGTGTAGGAAGAGAGGAAAGTGATTGGTTCTCAGTGAATGTAGGTTTGCGGCAGGGGTGTGTGATGTCTCCATGGTTGTTTAATTTGTTTATGGATGGGGTTGTTAGGGAGGTGAATGCAAGGGTTTTGGAAAGAGGGGCAAGTATGAAGTCTGTTGGGGATGAGAGAGCTTGGGAAGTGAGTCAGTTGTTGTTCGCTGATGATACAGCGCTGGTGGCTGATTCATGTGAGAAACTGCAGAAGCTGGTGACTGAGTTTGGTAAAGTGTGTGAAAGAAGAAAGTTAAGAGTAAATGTGAATAAGAGCAAGGTTATTAGGTACAGTAGGGTTGAGGGTCAAGTCAATTGGGAGGTGAGTTTGAATGGAGAAAAACTGGAGGAAGTGAAGTGTTTTAGATATCTGGGAGTGGATCTGGCAGCGGATGGAACCATGGAAGCGGAAGTGGATTATAGTGTGGGGGAGGGGGCGAAAATTCTGGGAGCCTTGAAGAATGTGTGGAAGTCGAGAACATTATCTCGGAAAGCAAAAATAGGTATGTTTGAAGGAATAGTGGTTCCAACAATGCTGTATGGTTGCGAGGCGTGGGCTATGGATAGAGTTGTGCGCAGGAGGGTGGATGTGCTGGAAATGAGATGTTTGAGGACAATGTGTGGTGTGAGGTGGTTTGATCGAGTAAGTAACGTAAGGGTAAGAGAGATGTGTGGAAATAAAAAGAGCGTGGTTGAGAGAGCAGAAGAGGGTGTTTTGAAATGGTTTGGGCACATGGAGAGAATGAGTGAGGAAAGATTGACCAAGAGGATATATGTGTCGGAGGTAGAGGGAACGAGGAGAAGAGGGAGACCAAATTGGAGGTGGAAAGATGGAGTGAAAAAGATTTTGTGTGATCGGGGCCTGAACATGCAGGAGGGTGAAAGGAGGGCAAGGAATAGAGTGAATTGGAGCGATGTGGTATACCGGGGTTGACGTGCTGTCAGTGGATTGAATCAAGGCATGTGAAGCGTCTGGGGTAAACCATGGAAAGCTGTGTAGGTATGTATATTTGCGTGTGTGGACGTATGTATATACATGTGTATGGGGGTGGGTTGGGCCATTTCTTTCGTCTGTTTCCTTGCGCTACCTCGCAAACGCGGGAGACAGCGACAAAGCAAAAAAAAAAAAAAAATATATATATATATATATATATATATATATATATATATATATATATTTTTTTTTTTTTTTTTCTTTTTTTTTATACTTTGTCGCTGTCTCCCGCGTTTGCGAGGTAGCGCAAGGAAACAGACGAAAGAAATGGCCCAACCCCCCCCCCTACACATGTATATACATACGTCCACACACGCAAATATACATACCTACACAACTTTCCATGGTTTACCCCAGACGCTTCACATGCCTTGATTCAATCCACTGACAGCACGTCAACCCCGGTATACCACATCGCTCCAATTCACTCTATTCCTTGCCCTCCTTTCACCCTCCTGCATGTTCAGGCCCCGATCACACAAAATCTTTTTCACTCCATCTTTCCACCTCCAATTTGGTCTCCCTCTTCTCCTTGTTCCCTCCACCTCCGACACATATATCCTCTTGGTCAATCTTTCCTCACTCATCCTCTCCATGTGCCCAAACCACTTCAAAACACCCTCTTCTGCTCTCTCAACCACGCTCTTTTTATTTCCACACATCTCTCTTACCCTTACGTTACTCACTCGATCAAACCACCTCACACCACACATTGTCCTCAAACATCTCATTTCCAGCACATCCATCCTCCTGCGCACAACTCTATCCATAGCCCACGCCTCGCAACCATACAACATTGTTGGAACCACTATTCCTTCAAACATACCCATTTTTGCTTTCCGAGATAATGTTCTTGACTTCCACACATTCTTCAAGGCCCCCAGAATTTTCGCCCCCTCCCCCACCCTATGATCCACTTCCGCTTCCATGGTTCCATCCGCTGCCAGATCCACTCCCAGATATCTAAAACACTTCACTTCCTCCAGTTTTTCTCTATTCAAACTCACCTCCCAATTGACTTGACCCTCAACCCTACTGTACCTAATAACCTTGCTCTTATTCACATTTACTCTTAACTTTCTTCTTCCACACACTTTACCAAACTCAGTCACCAGCTTCTGCAGTTTCTCACATGAATCAGCCACCAGCGCTGTATCATCAGCGAACAACAACTGACTCACTTCCCAAGCTCTCTCATCCCCAACAGACTTCATACTTGCCCCTCTTTCCAAAACTCTTGCATTTACCTCCCTAACAACCCCATCCATAAACAAATTAAACAACCATGGAGACATCACACACCCCTGCCGCAAACCTACATTCACTGAGAACCAATCACTTTCCTCTCTTCCTACACGTACACATGCCTTACATCCTCGATAAAAACTTTTCACTGCTTCTAACAACTTTCCTCCCACACCATATATTTTTAATACCTTCCACAGAGCATCTCTATCAACTCTATCATATGCCTTCTCCAGATCCATAAATGCTACATACAAATCCATTTGCTTTTCTAAGTATTTCTCACATACATTCTTCAAAGCAAACACCTGATCCACACATCCTCTACCACTTCTGAAACCACACTGCTCTTCCCCAATCTGATGCTCTGTACATGCCTTCACCCTCTCAATCAATATCCTCCTATATAATTTACCAGGAATACTCAACAAGCTTATACCTCTGTAATTTGAGCACTCGCTCTTATCCCCTTTGCCTTTGTACAATGGCACTATGCACGCATTCCGCCAACCCTCAGGCACCTCACCATGAGTCATATATATATATATATATATATAGAATATTCACTCGTTGAATATTAATCAATTAATGCATCTTTGCGATATTCTCGGAATTGCCTAATAATCTTTCTCATACCAACAGACATAGAATACACGACCCCCTTACCCTCCCTGTCGTGGCTAATCACTCGACGTGCTTTGCATCATTGGAAATCATGCGAGGGGTCTTCCTGAGACCCCTTAATGTATACTAATCATCTTACCATTCTTAGCTGTCACCAGAGGATTAAATTCTCCGCCATTGCGTCATTCTCCTGTCGGATACAGTCCAAGTTATTCTTGATTGATCCGAATGCGAGCGAGAGAGAATAATATGCTAAAAGCTCGACGACCAGCTAACTCCTCATGGATGTAACCTGGCCTACTGTATGTATGTTTGTCTAGGAACTCTCTTTTTTTCTTGTAGACTGACATTGGCACTAGTCGAAGCCATCCCGGATGAGATAGGATAAAGTAGAAGGAGAGGAGAGTAGAAATTACTCAGGGCTCTGCAGGTGTTTGGAGATCTGAACTTTAAAGGAAGAAATGTTATGTGAAATGTGCTAGACAAGAGAAGGGAGAGAAGTCCACAACTTACGAGAACCAAAGACTTTGTGTGAAACAAATATTTTCTCTTCCATACGTCACACACAACAAACGTCTCTCTCTTGCGGTGATAATGAGTTTACCTCCCTGACGAGGATGTTGAAGTAGACTACAGCAAACGTCGCTTTTTCAGAAACCTAATGATAGTTTACCTTCCTAAAGAGGTTGTTGAAGTAGACTACAGCAAACGTCGCTGTTTCAAGAACCTTCCTGAAGAGGATGTTGAAGAAGACTACAACAAACGTCTCTTTCTCATGACCTTAATGATAGTTTACCTTCCTGACGAGGTTGTTGAAGTAGACTACAGTAAACGTCGCTTTTTCACTAACCTAATGATAGTTTATTTCCCTAAAGAGGATGTTGAAGTAGACTACAGCAAAACGTTGGTTTCTCATGACCCTTATGATATTTTACCTCCCTAAAGAGGATGTTGAAGTAGACTACAGCAAACGTTTCTTTATCATGACCTTAATGATAGTTTACCTTCCTGACGAGGTTGTTGACGTATAAACACACTTCCATCAGACAGATCCCGTCCCGTCAGCCTGCCTCAACATTAGCTCCTCGTCTCATTCATCTCAGGACAACTTTAAACCCAGGTGGCAACTCACTCCCGCCGCCCAGACAAACACAGCCCGGCCTGTGTTGGCCCAAGTTGTCACTCCAAGTCTTCAAGTACGTCAGGGGCTCCCTGATCCAACAGACTCCACGATGATTATCTTGATTATATCAATCCAATGATTATCATGATTATGATGATCCGACATCCTCCAGGATGATTATGATGATTATGGTGAATTAACACGATTCAACAGCTTCCAGGATGTTCAAGCACTCTTGGCTTCCAGTTGAAGGCCCTCATCTTCCATCGCTGTGAACACACACACTTGGTAATCGCCTAATGCACTTAGCACCCTCTCTGCTCCCTCGACGAACCTCTCGAATTCCCAATCTTCTCCTCAGCATACGAGATCAGCTCCGCCGTCTTGTTTCAAGTCTCACGTGTCTTAAGAACTCATTTTAGGGTTAGAGTCACAAGTGATTCACTTAAGCACGTTAGAGGCAAGAATATATGAAAGTCTTATGGTAATGGACATGATACGACATCAGGACCAATGTGGAGGAGTGGGATCTGAAATAATGTTCATTCTTAAGAATAAACGACGTCCTGGAAAACCATGAGATAAGTTAATATAAGATGCGGGGTAAAAAGATGTCTGTGAGGGAGGGAGTCATCTACAAACCTCACGTATAGTGATTCCATTTCTCTGGTTCTAGAGAACCTTAACCACATCGCAACACACCCACGCACCTGCTTGTCTGACGTTCCCAAGATAACATATTCCTACCCTCTGCATCCTGACTGCTCTGAGTGTGGTGATGGCTTTCCCCTTTTTCTGAATCAAGTTGAATCTCATTTGAATGGAAATGTTCGTGCAGGTAAGTGGCACCTACTAACTTTCTTCTATTGATGTGGCCCAGTGGCTAAAGCGTAAAGTGCTACGTTCCCGTCTTACTCTCAAATGGTCATGAAATCTTTTTTGTTAAAGTAGGTATTTCTGTTGTTCTATTTCCATATCGATAAATCTTGCCAAAAATACAGCTTCGAGCGAAGCTTCTTTGCCAAAGCACATTTCTGGTTGAACGAAACAGCCCAGTGGCATTAATCCATATGTATCTCACGAATCCCTTGATGAAGCTTCATGTACCGACTGATGAAGCTTTACGTACCCCCTGAGGTTTAATGAATCCCAGGATCAGGATTAACGTACACCTTGATGAAGTTTCACATATCCTTGATGAGGCTTCACGTACTTTTTGCTGAGGTTTCTCCTACTCACTTGACGAGGCTTCAAGTATCCTTTGACGAGGCTTTCCATACCTCATGATGAGGCTTCACGTACCCCTTGATGAGACTCCACGTACCCTCTTCATTTTTCGTTTTCAAGTTCTTAAGGATTTTGCAGAGGATACTAGTGACGAGACGTGGTATACAGGGGTCGACGAGCTGACGATGAACTGAACTAGGGCATGTGAAGAGTCCAGGGTAAACCATGAATATGTCTGTGAGGCCTGGAGGTGGATAGGAAGGTGTGATTTGCATTATACATGAAAGCTGGAAAATGGATGTTAACCGATATGACCTTTCATTGTTCCTAGCGTTACATCGCCAACGCAGAGAAACGGTGATTAAAAATGGGGGAAAAGTACTGTTCTGATTCAGCGCCTTTTTTCTAGTAGTGATTTATGTTCCTTTTTTCCGTCTGTGTCTGTCTTTCTGCATATCCTTCCTCGGGATGAGGGAGAAGAGTCCTTTATACTGTGTCTCTTTTAAATACCAAATAATTAATCCTTTAATGACTGGGTACATTTAGCCTCAAATTACGATTTCAATTAGCAACTCGCATTAAGACATAGACGGTGAACAAAACCAGGGTGATATATCAGGGTTGGCCTAATTGTTATAATCACAGATGTAGCTAATTGCTATAACCACAGATATAACTAACTGTTATAATCACAGATATAGCTAATTGGAAACATAAATCTGTGCGTTGCAGTAATCACCGACTAGCGTTGGTGGGTCGACGTAAAATAACGATGGGATTTACAACACCGGCATTGTACGGTAAATGACGACACATTGTAATGATATTCACTCATGGTATTAATGTAGCTGCTCTGTAAAGGGAATATATGCTTAGTACACACACACACACACACACACACACACACACACACACACACACACACACCTACACACACACACACACACACACACGCAGGGCTGCACGAGAGTAAAACTTTCTCACAGTGACACATAAACAGTAATCAGGTGGAGCTAATAGGGAGGGTCCAGAGGAGAGCATCAAAAACGACCGAAGGATATGCAAATCTGATTAACAGAGAAAGGTTAGACGCCCTAAATTTTCACACCAAGGAAGAAAGACGATAATCCTCTTATCCGTTCAGTGCATGGTATTAAAGACTGCATCCTACATGTAACTTCCCAGTAACACACAGCCACACGCCAGGATTACATGTTGGTTCAAAGAGGATTATATTCTCGCCTCTCCCGAGATTGTGTACATTTCCCACCACATCTTGTGCCTCCTCACCGACGATATATAGTGTTAGTGGAGACTGTGGCCAGGATGATGGCAGGAGTACAATACTCATTCTGTTACTCACTTGTCCGTGTTAGTATGAAGGCGGTATCGCACTTCAGTAGGAGTTCATACAATCTCATCTAACATTTAGTTTTTCTATACATATGGCACGACATGTTTCGTGGAGACAATCCACCTCATCAGGTGCCAGTGCTTAACAAAATAATCTAAATCCCAACATCACGCTTGAGTCTCACTGTTCAGCACCAATCAGTACAGACCAAACACTGTCCACTTTGTCTGGCAGTAACCGTTGTAAGGGAGCGTGATTAAAGGGGGTCACGTGGCGGGGGTTGACCTGGGTAGCTGGGTGTTTCTGGAACAAATTCTTTTATGTTTTCGAATTTTGTCAATTCTCTCATATTGTTTTGGTTAATGATAGGATGGGCTTTGAAATTGCCTGGGGAAAATCAAAGTTCTTAGTATTAGCAGTTAAGACAGATTTATTAACGTTGGTGTGGCATAATCAGCAGAAGGGTTTAAAATAACGGGATTTTCAAGATCTCTTGAGTGATCATTTTCATGAATATGTTTAGCGATCGCATTTCTGTGGTGATCTCTGCGTACTGCATGACGACGCCAATAACACCTCTCTATTGCAGTTTTCCAGTTTAGCCTATATAAATATATTTACATGCCTTGCATTTGACGGTGTAAACACTCCAAATTGTTCCATGATTTGACTTTCTATTTATTAACGTCCTACTGGTGGTGTTATTGTACTAGAAAACAGTATTAAAGAACAGAGTTTGTAATGTTGCTTTCAAGAATGGACTGACGACGAGCTAACAACCTGTCCAGTTACACGATCCGTCCACCATCCTCAGTGGCTCAGGTTTGATTCTCGGGCGGCCAGTGGTAGAATTGTTTAGTTTGATTTACATATGAACATTATATTTTCTGGTATATATGAGATAGAGTATGTGATAGAGTGTAAGAAAGAAAACTCTAGATTGATATGGGTAAAGCTGAAAGTGGATGGAGAGAGATGGGTGATTATTGGTGCATATGCACCTGGGCATGAGAAGAAAGATCATGAAAGACAAGTGTTTTGGGAGCAGGTGAGTGAGTATGTTAGTAGTTTTGATGCACGAGACCTGCTTATAGTGATGGGTGATTTGAATGCAAAGGTGCGTAATATGGCAGTTGAGGGAATAATTGGTATAGATGGGGTGTTCAGCTTGTAGATTTATGTGCTGAAAAAGGACTGATGATTAGGAATACCTGGTTTAAAAAGAGAGATATACATGAGTATACGTATGCAAGTAGGAGAGATGGCCAGACAGCGTTATTGGATTACGTGTTATTGATAGGTGCGCGAAAGAGAGACTTTGAATATTAATGTGCTGAGAGGTGCAACTTGAGGAATGTCTGATCATTATCTTGTGGGGGCTAAGGTAAAGATTTGTTGAGGTTTTCAGAAAAGAAGAGAAAATGGGTGAAGAGAGTGGTAAGAGTAAGTGAGCTTGGGAAGGAGACTTGTGTGAGGAAGTACAAGGAGAGACTGAGTACAAAATGGAAAACGGTGAGAACAATGGAGGTAAGGGGAGTGGGGGAGGAATGGGATGTATTTAGGGAAGCAGTGAAGTCCTGCGCAAAAGATGCTTGTGGCATGAGAGGCGTGGGAGGCGGGCGGATTAGAGAGGTAGTGAGTGGTGGGATGAGGAAGTAAGATAATTAGTGAAAGAGAAGAGAGAGGAATTTGGACGATTTTTGAAGGGAAATAATGCAAATGACTGGGAGATGTATAAAAGAAAGAGTCAAGAGGTCAAGAGAAAGATACAAGAGGTGAAAAAGAGGGCAAATGAGAGTTGGGCTGAGAGAGTATCATTAAAATTTAAGAATAAAAAGATGTTTTGGAAGGGAGTAAATAAACAGAAAAATGGGAGGTGATAACAATTAGTGGTGATGTGAGGAGGCGATGGAGTGAGTATTTTGAAGGTTTCTTGAATGTGTCTGATGATAGAGTGGCAGATATAGGGTGTTTTGGTCGAGGTGGTGTGCAAAGTGAGAGGGTTAGATAGAATGATTTGGTAAACATACAAAAGGTAGTAAAAGCTTTGCGGAAGAGGAAAGCCGACAAGGCAGCGAGTTTGGATGGTATTGCAGTGGAATTTCATAAAAAAAAGGGGGGGTGACTGTATTCTTCACTGGTTGGTAAGGTTATTCAGTATATGTATGACTCATTGTGAGGTGCCTGAGGATTGGTGGAATGCTAGCATAGCGCTATTGTACAAAGGCAAAAGGGATAAAAGTGGTTACTCAAATTACAGAGGTATACGTTTGTTGAGTATTCCTTGGAAATTATATGGGAGCGTATTGATTGAGAGGGTGAAGGCATATACAGAGCATCAGATTGGGGGAAAGCAGTGTGGTTTCAGAAGTGGTAGAGAATGTGTGGATCAGGTGTTTGCTTTAAAGAATGTATGTGAAAAGTATTTGAAAAGCAAATTGATTTGCATGTAGCATTTATGGATCTGGAGAAGGCATATGATAGAGTTGATACACATCGTCCGTGAAAGGTATCAAGAATATATGGTGTGGGAAACAAGTTGTTAGAAGCAGTGAAAGGTTTTTATCGATGATGTAAGGCATGTGTACGTGTAGGAAGAGAGGAAAGTCATTGGTTCTCAGTGAATGTTGGTTTGCGGCAGAGGTGTGTAATGTCTCCATGGTTGTTTAATTTGTTTAAGGATGGGGTTGTTAGGGAGGTGAATGCAAGAGTTTTGGAAAGAGGGGCAAGTATGCAGTCTGTTGGGGATGAGAGAGCTTGAGAAGTGAGTCAGTTGTTGTTCGCTAATGATACAGCGCTGGTGACTGATTCGTGTGAGAAACTGCAGAAGCTGGTGATTGAGTTTGGTAAAGTGTGTGGAAGAAGAAAACTGAGAGTAAATGTGAATAAGAGCAAGGTTATTAGATACAGTAGGGTTGAGGGACAAGTCAACTGGGAGGTAAGTTTGAATGGAGAAAAACTGGAGGAAGTGAAGTGTTTTAGATATCTGGGACTGGATTTGGAAGCAGATGGAACCATGGAAGCGGAAGTGAATCATAGGGTGGGGGAGGGGGCGACAGTTCTGGGAGCCTTGAAGAATGTGTGGAAGTCGAGAACATTATCTCGGAAAGCAAAAATGGGTATGTTTGAAGGAATAGCGGTTCCAACAATGCTGTAGGGTTGCGAGGCGTGGGCTATAGATAGAGTTGTGCGGAGGGGGGGTGGATATGCTGGAAATGAAATGTTTAAGGACAAAATGTGGTGTGAGGTGGTTTCAAGTAAGAAATAATAGGGTAAGAAATATGAGTGGTAATAAAAAGTGTGGTTGAGAGAGCAGAAGAGGGTGTTTTGAAATGTTTTGGTCCCCTGAAGAGACTGAGTGAGGAAAGATTGACCAAGAGGATATATGTGTCAGAGGCAGAGGGAACGAGGAGAAGTGGGGGACCAAAATGGAGGTGGAAAGATGGAGTGAAAAAGATTTTGAGTGATCGGTGACTGAACATGCAGGAGGGTGAAAAGCGTGCAAGAAATAGAGTGCATTGGAACGATGTGGTATAACGGGGTGGACGTGCTGTCGATGGATTGACTCGGAGCATGTGAAGCGTCTGGGGTAAACCATGGAAAGTTCTGTGGGGCCTGGATGTGGAAAAGGAGCTGTGGTTTCGGTGCATTATTACATGACAGCTAGAAACTGAGTGTAAACGAATATGGCCTTTGTTGTCTTTTCCTAGCGCTACCTCGCGCATATGCGGGGGAAGGGGGTTGATTTTTCATGTATGGCGGGGTGACGATGGGAATGAATAAAGGCAGACAATATGAATTATGTACATGCGTATATATGTATATGTGTGTGTGTGTGTGTGTATATAGATGTATATGTTGAAAAGTACATGCATGTATATTTGCGTGTATATCCTCTTGGTCAATCTTTACTCGCTCATTCTCTCCATGTGACCAAACCATTTCAAAACACCCTCTTCTGCTCTCTCAATCACACTCCTTTTACTACCACACATCTCTCTTACCCCATCATTGCTTAATCGATCAAACCACCTCACACCACATTTTGTCCTTAAACATCTCATTCCCAGCGCATCCACCCTCCTCCGCACAACTCTATCTAGAGCCCACGCTTCGCAACCATATAACATTGTTGGAACCACTATTCCTTCAAACACATTCTTCAGCGCCTCCAGAACTTTCGCCCCCTCCCCCACCCTATGATTCACTTCCGCTTCTATGGCTCCATCCGCTGCCAGATCCACTATCAGATATCTAAAGAACTTAACTTCCTCCAGTTTTTCTCCATTCAAACTTATCTCCCAACTGACTTGTCCCTTAACCCTACAGTACCTAATAACATTGCTCTAATTCAACTTTACTCTCAGCTTTCTTCTTTCACACACTTTACCAAAGTCAGTCACCAGCTTCTACAGTTTCTCACACGAATCAACCACCAGCGCTGCATCATCAGCGAACAGCAACAGACATTTTCCAAGCTCTCTCATCCATAACAGACTGCATATTTCCCCTGTTTCCAAAACTCTTGCATTTACCTCCCTAACAACCCCATCCATAAACAATCTAAACAATCATGGAGACATCACCCACCCCTGCCGAAACCTTCATTTACTGAGAACCAATCACTTTCCTATCTTCCTACAAGGACACATGCCTTACATCCTCGATAAAAACTTTTCACTGCTTCTAACAACTTGCCTCCCTCACCCTATATTCTTAATACCTTCCACAGAGCATCTCTATCAACTCTATCATATGCCTTCTCCAGGTCCATAAATGTTACATACAAATCCATTTGCTTTTTTAAGTATTTCTCACATACTTTCTTCAAAGTAAACACCTGATCCACACATCCTCTACCACTTCTGAAACCACATTGCTCTTCCCCCATCTGATGCTCTGTACATCCTTGCATTCTAACTTTCTAAAAGGGGAAACAGAAGAAGGAGTCACGCGGGTAGTGCTCATCCTCCTCGAAGGCTAAGATTGGGATGTCTTAATGTGTGTGGATGATAAAAAAGGAGAGATAGGTAGTATGTTTAAGGAAAGGAACATTGATGATTTGGTCCTGAGTGAAACGAAGCTCAAGGGTAAAGAGGAAGAGTGGTTTGGAAATGTTTTGGGAGTAAAGTGCAGGGTTGGCGAGAGGACAAGAGCAAGGGAAGGAGTAGCACTACTTCTGAAAGAGGAGTCTTGGGAGTATGTGATAGAGTGTAAGAAAGTAAACTCTAGATTGATATGGGTAAAACTGAATGTGCATGGAGAGAGATGGGTAATCATTGGAGCCTGTACACCTAAGCATGAGAAGAAAGATCATGAGAGGCAAGTGTTTTGGGAGCAGCTGAGTCAGTTTGTTAGTAGTCTTGATGCACAAGACCGGGTTATAGTGATGGGTGAATGCAAAGGTAAGTACTGTGGCAGTTGAGGGAATGATTAGTGAACATTGGGGTGTTCAATATTGGAAATAAAAATGGTGAAGAGCTTGTAGATTTATGAGCTGAAAAAGGACTGGCAATTGGGAATACCTTGCTTAAAAAGAGAGATATACATAAGTGTTCTCAGGTAAGTAGGAGAGACGGCCAGAGAGTTTATTGGATTACGTGTTAATTGATAGGCGCGTGAAAGAGAGACTTTTGGATGTTGATGTTCTGAGAGGTGCAACTGGAGAGATGTCTGATCATTATCATGTGGAGGTGGAGGTGATGATTTTTAGAGAGCGAGTAAGGGAGCTTGGGAAGGAAAATTGTGTGAGAAAGTACCAGGGAAGACTGAGTGCAGAATGGAAAAAGGCGAGAGCAAAGGACGTAGGGGGACTGGGGGAGGAATGGGATGTGTTTAGGGAAGCAGTGATGGCTTGCGCAAAAGATGCTTGTGGCATGAGAAGCGTGGGAGGTGTTCAGATTAGAAAGGGTAGTGAGAGGTGCTTGGACGATTTATGCAGGGAAATAGTGCAATTGACAGCGAGATGTATAAAAGAAAGGGGCAGGAGGTCAAGAGAAAGGTGCAAGAGGTGAAAAAGAGGGCTAATGAGAGTTGGGTTGAGAGAATATCATTAAATTTTAGGGAGAATAAACAGATGCTTTGGAAGGAGGGAAATAAAGTGTGTAAGACAAGAGAACAAATGGGAACATTGGTAAAGGGTGCAAATAGAGAGGTAACAACATGCAGTGGTGATGTGAGAAGGAGCTGGAGTGAGTATTTTGAAGGTTTGTTGAATGTTTTAGATGATAGAGTCGCAGATATAGGGTGTTTTGGTCGAGGTGGTGTGCGAAGTGAGAGGGTCAGGGAGAATTATTTGGTAAAAATAGAAGAGGCAGTAAAAGCTTTGCGGAAGATGAATGCCGACGAGGCAGCGGATTTGGATGGTATTATATTGGAATTTATCAAAAAAGGGGGTGACTGTGTTGTTGACTGGTTGGTAAGGACATCTAATGTATGTATGAAGTACAGTGAGGTGCCTGAGGATTGGTGGAATGCATGGATAGTGCCATTGTACAAAGGCAAACGGGATAAGGGTGAGTGTTCAAATTACAGAGGTATAAGTTTATTGAGTATTCCTTGGAAATTATAGGAGAGGGTATTGATTGAGAGGGTGAAGGCATGTACAGAGCAACAGAATGGGGAAGAGTAGTGTGGTTTCAGAAGTGGTAGAGGATGTGTGGATCAGGTGTTTGCTTTGAAGAATGTATGCGAGAAATACTTAGAAAAACAAATGGATTTGTATGTAGCATTTATGGATCTGGAGAAGGCATATGATAGAGTTGATAGAGATGCTCTGTTGAAAGTATTGAAAATATATGGTGTGGGAGGCAAGTTGCTAGAAGCAGTGAAAAGTTTTTATAGAGGATGTACGGGTATGTGTACGAGTAGGAAGAGAGGTAAGTGATTGGTTCTCAGTGAATGTTGGTTTGCGGCAGGGGTGCGTGATGTCTCCATGGTTGTTTTTTATTTTCTTTATGGATGGGGTTATTAGGGAGGTGAATGCAAGAGTTTTGGAGAGAGGGGCAAGTATGCAGTCTACTGTGGATGAGAGGGCTTGGTAAGTGAGTCAGTGTATGGATATACAAGGGTATGTGGGTGGGTTGGGCCCATTTTTTCGTCTGCTTCCTTGCGCTACCTCGCTAACGCGGGAGACAGCGACAAAGTATGGTAAATGATATATATATATATATATATATATATATATATATATATATATATATATATATATATATATATATATATATATATATATATATATATATATATATATATATATATATATCCATTCTTATCGCCACCACTCCACACATGAAATGACACCCCCTCCAACTGCACGCGCGCGAGTTGGCGCTAGGAAACAACAAAGGCCACATTTTTTCACACTGTCTCTAGCTGTCATGTGCAATGCACCGAAACCACAGCTCCCTTTCCAATTCCAGGCCCCACAAAACTTCCCATGGTTTACCCTAGACGCTTCACATACCCTGGTTCAATCCACTGGCAGTACGCCTCCCTCGGTATACCACATCATTTCAATTCACTCTATTCCTTACACGCCTTTTTCACTCCATCCTTCCACCTCCAATTTGGTCTCATACTTCTCCTCGTTCCCTCCAACTCTGACACATATATCCTCTTTGTCACTTTTTTATCACCACACATTTCTCTTACCCTTTCTTTGCTTACTCGATCAAACCACCTCAAACCACGTATAGTCCTCAAACATATCATTTCCAGCACATCCACTTTCCTCCGCACAACCCTATGTATTGCCTATGCCTCACAACCATATAACATTGTTGGAACCACTCTTCCCTCAGGCATATCCATTTTTGCTCTCCGAGATAACGTTCTCGCCTTCCACACATTCTTCAAAGCTCCCAGAACCTTTGCCCCCTCCGCCACCCTGTGACTTACTTCCACATCCATGGTTCCATCCGCTGCCAAATCCACTCCCAGATATCAAAAACACTTCACTTCCTCCTGTTTTTCTTCTTTCAAGCTTATCTCCTCCGCAGTGACTTGTCCGTCAACCCTACTGAGCCAAATAACCTTGCTTGTATTCACAATTACTCTCAGCTTTCATCTTTCACACACTTTACCAAACTCAGTCACCAACGTCTGCCGTTTCTCACCCGAATTAGCCACCAGCGCTTATCATCAGCGAACAACAACTGACTCACTTCCCAAACCCTTTCATCAGCAACAGACTGCATAATTGCCCCTCCCTCCAAAACTCTTGCATTCATCTCCCCATCAATAAGCAAATCAAACAACCATGGAGACATCACACATACCCTGCCACAATCCGACCTTCATTGGGAACCAATCACTTTCCTCTTTTCCTACTCGATAAGAACTTTTCACTGCTTTCAGCAACTTACTTCCCATACCATATACTCTTAATACCTTCCACAGAGCATCTCTATCAACTCAATCATATGCCTTTTCCAGATCCATAAATGCTACATACAAATCCATTTGTTTTTCTCACATACATTCTTCAAAGCAAACACCTGATCCACGCATCCTCTACCACTTCTGATACCACACTGTTCCTCCCCAGTCAGGTGCTCTGTACATGCCTTGACCCTCTCGATCAATATCCTCCCATATAATTTCCCAGGGATGCTCAACAAATTTATACCTCTCTAATTTGAACACTCACCTTTATCCCCTTTTCCCTTGTACAATGGCACTATACATGCATTACGCCAATCTTCAGGCACTTCACCATGAACCATGCATACATTGAGTATCTTTACCAACCAATAAACAACACATTCATCACCTTTATTAATAAATTCTACAGCAATACCATCCAAACCCTCTTCCTTGACGCTTTCATCTTCCGCAAAACTTTCACTACCTCTTCTCTGTTTACCAAATAATTCTCCCTGACCCTCTCACTTCGCACACCACCTCTAGCAAAACACCCTATATCTGCCTATCATCACTCTGATATATATATATATATATATATATATATATATATATATATATATATATATATATATATATATATATATATATTTTTTTTTTGTCGCTGTCTCCCGCGTTTGCGAGGTAGCGCAAGGAAACAGACGAAAGAAATGGCCCAACCCACCCCCATACACATGTATATACATACGTCCACACACACAAATATACATACCTACACAGCTTTCCATGGTTTACCCCAGACGCTTCACATGCCTTGATTCAATCCACTGACAGCACGTCAACCCCGGTATACCACATCGCTCCAATTCACTCTATTCCTTGCCCTCCTTTCACCCTCCTGCATGTTCAGGCCCCGATCACACAAAATCTTTTTCACTCCATCTTTCCACCTCCAATTTGGTCTCCCTCTTCTCCTCGTTCCCTCCACCTCCGACACATATATCCTCTTGGTCAATCTTTCCTCACTCATTCTCTCCATGTGCCCAAACCATTTCTAAACACCCTCTTCTGCTCTCTCAACCACGCTCTTTTTATTTCCACACATCTCTCTTACCCTTACGTTACTTACTCGATCAAACCACCTCACACCACACATTGTCCTCAAACATCTCATTTCCAGCACATCCATCCTCCTGCGCACAACTCTATCCATAGCCCACGCCTCGCAACCATACAACATTGTTGGAACCACTATTCCTTCAAACATACCCGTTTTTGCTTTCCGAGATAATGTTCTCGACTTCCACACATTCTTCATGGCTCCCAGAATTTTCGCCCCCTCCCCCACCCTATGATCCACTTCCGCTTCCATGGTTCCATCCGCTGCCAGATCCACTCCCAGATATCTAAAACACTTCACTTCCTCCAGTTTTTCTCCATTCAAACTCACCTCCCAATTGACTTGACCCTCAACCCTACTGTACCTAATAACCTTGCTCTTATTCACATTTACTCTTATATATATATATATATCATCTTTACAGAGCAGCTATATTAGTACCATGAGTGAATATCATTACAATGTGTCGTCACTTACCGTACAATGCCGGTGTTGTAAATCCCATCGTTATTCTACGTCGACCCACCAACGCTAGTAGGTGATTACTGCAACGCGCAGATTTATGTTTCCAATTAGCTATTTCAGTGATTATAACAATTAGGCCAACCCTGAAATATCAGCCGTGTTTTGTTCACCATCTATGTCTTAATGATCATTGCTAAATGAAGCCGTAATTTGAGGCTAAATTTACCCATTCACCTACTGATTGATTATATGGCAATTAAGAGAGACACAGTATAAAGGACTCTTTTCCCTTATCCGACGAAAGAATATGCAGGAAGACAGACACAGGAAGATAAAAGGCACAAAATGATCACCTTTTTGTCTACCCTCAATGGCTTGAGGTTAACATTGAGTGGATGACAGACACATTGTTTACCAACTTCCTCAAGGCTCAGGCAAGGAAAGATACTTCTCATAATTAAACAATTTTCTCTTTACTTCTCAGCTGACAATATTTCACTCTTTCGTGATGTTGTCGTGAGCATGCGTATGTACGCACCTGTGCTACTTCCATGGATCTGGGAATATCACAGACAAACACACACACAAAAAAAAAAAAATAAAAGAAGATATCTAAGACATCTCTATATTTCGAGCCAAACACCGGGTCCCTACTCAGCAAACTGATGAAAAGTCTCATACAAAGGGAGACGTTTGGATCTCTGTGGTGTAATGGCTCGAGAGACGGACCGTGACACATTTACGGGCCGCTTGCAATCGAGTGCATAGGTTCGGATACTGGTTGCGGCCTTCGGTCCACAATCAACCTAACTGTTCATCCTACCCTAGGGACTGGTCGATGAAAAAGGTACCAGACCTAGGCTAGTTTCTATATATATATATATATATATATATATATATATATATATATATATATATATATATATATATATATATATATGCATATATATATATATATATATATATATATATATATATATATATATATATATATATATATATATATACGAATAAAGTGTATATGAACGCGCACCTTCATAGAACATACAAAGCTCCATCAGCCAGGATCGAACCTGGGAGCCGTTGTGCAAGAGGCAGGCATGCTAACCGCTAGGCTAAGGGACTGTATAATAGGAAACAACTATTCGAAATACTAAGTACTCGAATACCCTTCGTCTCACTATGGTGAGCAACGGGGTCTATCGGTTGTTCTATGAAGGTGCGCGTTCATATACACTTTATTCGTATTCATATAACTCCGCGTTGTACAGTCAGGTTCGGTAAAACGCTCTCAGCTGGCTATGTGTTCTGTTCGGAAACAACCGATAGACCCCGTTGCTCACCATTGTGAGACGAAGGGTATTCGAGTACTTAGTATTTCGAATAGTTGTTTCCTATTATACAGTCCCTTAGCTTAGCGGTTAGCATGCCTGCCTCTTGCACAAGGGGTCCCAGGTTCGATCCTGGCTGATGGAGCTTTGTATGTTCTATGAAGGTGCGCGTTCATATACACTTTATTCGTATATATATATATATATATATATATATATATATATATATGTTAGAAGCAGTGAAAAGTTTTTATCGAGGATGTAAGGCATGTGTACGTGTAGGAAGAGAGGAAAGTGATTGGTTCTCAGTGAATGTAGGTTTGCGGCAGGGGTGTGTGATGTCTCCATGGTTGTTTAATTTGTTTATGGATGGGGTTGTTAGGGAGGTAAATGCAAGAGTCTTGGAAAGAGGGGCAAGTATGAAGTCTGTTGGGGATGAGAGAGCTTGGGAAGTGAGTCAGTTGTTGTTCGCTGATGATACAGCGCTGGTGGCGGATTTATGTGAGAAACTGCAGAAGCTGGTGACGGAGTTTGGTAAAGTGTGTGGAAGAAGAAAGTTAAGAGTAAATGTGAATAAGAGCAAGGTTATTAGGTACAGTAGGGTTGAGGGTCAAGTCAATTGGGAGGTGAGTTTGAATGGAGAAAAACTGGAGGAAGTGAAGTGTTTTAGATATCTGGGAGTGGATCTGTCAGCGGATGGAACCATGGAAGCGGAAGTGGATCATAGGGTGGGGGAGGGGGCGAAAATTTTGGGAGCCTTGAAAAATGTGTGGAAGTCGAGAACATTATCCCGGAAAGCAAAAATGGGTATGTTTGAAGGAATAGTAGTTCCAACAATGTTGTATGGTTGCGAGGCGTGGGCTATGGATAGAGTTGTGCGCAGGAGGATGGATGTGCTGGAAATGAGATGTTTGAGGACAATGTGTGGTGTGAGGTGGTTTGATCGAGTAAGTAACGTAAGGGTAAGAGAGATGTGTGGAAATAAAAAGAGCGTGGTTGAGAGAGCAGAAGAGGGTGTTTTGAAATGGTTTGGGCACATGGAGAGAATGAGTGAGGAAAGATTGACCAAGAGGATATATGTGTCGGAGGTGGAGGGAACGAGGAGAAGAGGGAGACCAAATTGGAGGTGGAAAGATGGAGTGAAAAGGATTTTGTGTGATCGGGGCCTGAACATGCAGGAGGGTGAAAGGAGGGCAAGGAATAGAGTGAATTGGAGCGATGTGGTATACAGGGGTTGACGTGCTGTCAGTGGATTGAATCAAGGCATGTGAAGCGTCCGGGGTAAACCATAGAAAGCTGTGTAGGTATGTATATTTGCGTGTGTGGACGTGTGTATGTACATGTGTATGGGGGGGGTTGGGCCATTTCTTTCGTCTGTTTCCTTGCGCTGCCTCGCAAACGCGGGAGACAGCGACAAAGTATAAAAAAAAAAAAAAAAAAAAAAATATATATATATATATATATATATATATATATATATATATATATATATATATATATATATATATATATATATATATATATATATATATATATATATATATATATATATATATATATGAGTCCATGGGGAAAATGAAACACGAAAAGTTCCCAAGTGCACTTTCGTGTAATAATCACATTATAAAGGGGAGATACAAGAGAAAAATATAACAGTCAGTTGATATACATCGAAGAGACGAAGCTAGGACGCCATTTGGTAAACATGTGATTGTCCAAATCATGTTTTGGACTCATTTCTATCCCATTTGCCTTTGTACAATGGCACTATGCAAGGAAACCGCCATATATATATATATATATATATATATATATATATATATATATATATATATATATATATATATATATATATATATATATATATATTTTTTTTTTTTTTTCTTTTTTTTTTTTGCTTTGACGCTGTCTCCCGCGTTTGCGAGGTAGCGCAAGGAAACAGACGAAAGAAATGGCCCAACCCACCCCCATACACATGTATATACATACGTCCACACACGCAAATATACATACCTACACAGCTTTCCATGGTTTACCCCAGACGCTTCACATGCCACGATTCAATCCACTGACAGCACGTCAACCCCGGTATACCACATCGATCCAATGCACTCTATTCCTTGCCCTCCTTTCACCCTCCTGCATGTTCAGGCCCCGATCACACAAAATCTTTTTCACTCCATCTTTCCACCTCCAATTTGGTCTCCCTCTTCTCTTTCCCTCCACCTCCGACACATATATCCTCTTGGTCAATCTTTCCTCACTCATTCTCTCCATGTGCCCAAACCATTTCAAAACACCCTCTTCTGCTCTCTCAACCACTCTCTTTTTATTTCCAGACATCTCTCTTACCCTTACGTTACTTACTCGATCAAACCACCTCACACCACACATTGTCCTCAAACATCTCATTTCCAGCACATCCATCCTCCTGCGCACAACTCTATCCATAGCCCACGCCTCGCAACCATACAACATTGTTGGAACCACTATTCCTTCAAACATACCCATTGTTGCTTTCCGAGATAATGTTCTCGACTTCCACACATTCTTCAAGGCCCCCAGAATTTTCGCCCCCTCCCCCACCCTATGATTTACTTAAGCTTCCATGGTTCCATCCGCTGCCAGATCCACTCCCAGATATCGAGAACATTTTACTTCCTCCAGTTTTTCTCCATTCAAACTTACCTCCCAATTGACTTGACCCTCAACCCTACGGTACCTAATAACCTTGCTCTTATTCATATTTACTCTTAACTTTCTTCTTTCACACACTTTACCAAACTCAGTCACCAGATTCTGCAGTTTATCACGTGAATCAGCCACCAGCGCTGTATCATCAGCGAACAACAACTGACTCACTTCCCAAGCTCTCTCATCCACAACAAACTGCATACTCTTGCATTCACCTCCTTAACAACCACATCCATAAACAAATTAAACAACTATGGAGACATCACACAACCCTGCCACAAACCTACATTCACTGAGAACCAATCACTTTCCTCTCTTCCCACACGTACACATGCCTTACATCCTTGATAAAAACTTTTCACTGCTCTAACAACTTGCCTCCCACACCATATATTCTTAGTACCTTCCACAGAGCATCTCTATCAACTCTATCATATGCCTTCTCCAGATCCATAAATGCTACATACAAATCTATTTGCTTTTCCAAGTATTTCTCACATACATTCTTCAAAGCAAACACCTGGTCCACACATCCTCTACCACTTCTGAAACCACACTGCTCTTCCCCAATCTGATGCTGTTTACATGCCTTCACCCTCTCAATCAATACCCTCTCATATGATTTACCAGGAATACACAACAAACTTATACCTCCGTAATTTGAGCACTCGCCCTTATCCCCTTTGCCTTTGTACAATGGCACTATGCAAGCATTCCGCCAATCCTCAGGCACCTCACCATGAATCACACATACATTAAATAGCCTTACCAACCAGTCAACAATATAGTCACCCCCTTTTTTAATAAATTTCATTGCAATACCATCCAAACCTGCTGCCTTGCCGGCTTTCATCTTCCGCAACGATTTTACTACCTCTTCTCTGTTTATCAAATCATTTTCCCTAACCCTCTCACTTTGCACACCACCTCGATCAAAACACCCTATATCTGACACTCTATCATCAAACACATTCAACAAACCTTCAAAATACTCACTCCATCTCCTTTTCACATCACCACTACTTGTCATCACCTCCCTATTAGCCCCCTTCACTGAAGTTCCCATATGCTCCCATGTCTTACGCACTTTATTTACCTCCTTCCAGAACATCTTTTTATTCTCCCTAAAATTTAATGATACTCTCTCATCCCAACTCACATTTGCCATCTTTTTCACCTCTTGCACCTTTCTCTTGACATCCTGTCTCTTTCTTTTATACATCTCCCACTCTTTTGCATTTTTTCCCTGCAAAAAACGTCCAAATGCCTCTCTCTTCTCTTTCACTAAAAATCTTACTTCTTCAACCCACCACTCACTACCCTTTCTAATCAACCCACCTCCCACGATTCTAATGCCACAAGCATCTTTTGCGCAAGCCATCACTGCCTCCCTATATACATCCAATTCCTCCCCCACTCCCCTTACCTCTTTTGTTCTCACCTTTTTCCATTCTGTACTCAGTCTCTCCTGGTACTTCCTCATACAAGTCTCCTTCCCAAGCTCACTTACTCTCACCACCCTCTTTACCCCAACATTCACTCTTCTTTTCTGAAAACCCCTACAAATCTTCACCTTCGCCTCCACAAGATAATGATGAGACATCCCTCCAGTTGCACCTCTCAGCACATTAACATCCAAAAGTCTCTCTTTCGCACGCCTGTCAATTAACACGTAATCCAATAACGCTCTCTGGCCATCTCTCCTACTTACATACGTATACTTATGTATATCTCGTTTTTTAAACCAGGTATTCCCAATCACCAGTTCTTTTTCAGCACATAAATCTACAAGTTCTTCACCATTTCCATTTACAACACTGAACACCCCATGTATATCAATCATTCCCTCAACTGCCACATGACTCACCTTTGCATTCAAATCACCCATCACTATAACCCGGTATTTTGCATCAAAATCACTAACACACTCATTCAGCTGCTCCCAAAACACTTGCCTCTCATGATCTTTCTTCTCATGCCCAGGTGCATATGCACCAATAATCACCCATCTCTCCATCAACTTATTTATATATATATATATATATATATATATATATATATATATATATATATATATATATATATATATTTATTTATTTATTCTTTATTATAGTTTGTCGCTGTCTCCCGCGTTTGCGAGGTAGCGCAAGGAAACAGACGAAAGAAATGGCCCAACCCCCCCCCATACACATGTATATACATACGTCCACACACGCAAATATACATACCTACACAGCTTTCCATGGTTTACCGCAGACGCTTCACATGCCTTGATTCAATCCACTGACAGCACGTCAACCCCGGTATACCACATCGCTCCAATTCGCTCTATTCCTTGCCCTCCTTTCACCCTCCTGCATGTTCAGGCCCCGATCACACAAAATCTTTTTCACTCCATCTTTCCACCTCCAATTTGGTCTCCCTCTTCTCCTCGTTCCCTCCACCTCCGACACATATATCCTCTTGGTCAATCTTTCCTCACTCATCCTCTCCATGTGCCCAAACCACTTCAAAACACCCTCTTCTGCTCTCTCAACCACTCTCTTTTTATTTCCACACATCTCTCTTACCCTTACGTTACTCACTCGATCAAAGCACCTCACACCACACATTGTCCTCAAACATCTCATTTCCAGCACATCCATCCTCCTGCGCACAACTCTATCCATAGCCCACGCCTCGCAACCATACAACATTGTTGGAACCACTATTCCTTCAAACATACCCATTTCTGCTTTCCGAGATAATGTTCTCGACTTCCACACATTCTTCAAGGCCCCCAGGATTTTCGCCCCCTTCCGCACCCTATGATCCGCTTCCGCTTCCATGGTTCCATCCGCTGCCAGGTCCACTCTCAGATATCTGACACACTTCACTTCCTCCAGTTTTTCTCCATTCAAACTTACCTCCCAATTGACTTGACCCTCAACCCTACTGTACCTAATAACCTTGCTCTTATTCACATTTACTCTTAACTTTCTTCTTTCACACACTTTACCAAACTCAGTCACCAGCTTCTGCAGTTTCTCACATGAATCAGCCACCAGCGCTGTATCATCAGCGAACAACAACTGACTCACTTCCCAAGCTCTCTCATCCCCAACAGACTTCATACTTGCCCCTCTTTCAAAAACTCTTTCATTCACCTCCCTAACAAGCCCATCCATAAACAAATTAAACAACCATCGAGACATCACACACCCCTGCCGCAAACCTACATTCACTGAGAACCAATCACTTTCCTCTCTTCCCACACGTACACATAGTATATATATATATATATATATATATATATATATATATATATATATATATATATATATATATATATATATATATATATATATATATATATATATATATATATATATATTATCCCTGGGGATAGGGGAGCAAGAATACTTCCCACGTATTCCCTGCGTGTCGTAGAAGGCGACTAAAAGGGGAGGGAGCGGGGGGCTGGAAATCCTCCCCTCTCGTTTTTTTTTTTAATTTTCCAAAAGAAGGAACAGAGAATTGGGCCAGGTGAGGGTAGTCCCTCAAAGGCTCAGTCCTCTGTTCTTAACGCTACCTCGCTAATGCGGGAAATGGCGAATAGTTTGAAAGAAGAAAAAGAAAAAAAAAAAAATATATATATATATATATATATATATATATATATATATATATATATATATATATATATATATATATATATATATATATATATATATATATATATATATATATATATGTATATATATATCCTAAGTGTCCTAAGTGTCGGGATAGAAAATGGAAATGTCTGAGTTGGTGTATAACCTTCCTCACCTCTTGAGGTAGAGCAGAGCAGAATATAATCTGCGGTGAGGGAAGGTATGATCAAGGTAGGAGGAGAAGTTGATTCTTTTGAGCTGCGTAAATACCTTGTACGTCTGAATTGCTGAATGGACGTGTGACCCACGTGCAGTTCACATAGTCTGTCTGGTCAAACATCTTTGTTGTAAGGAAGGCTTGATATTGCTTATCATGCATAAAATATAGATATGAGGTTAGTGTGATTTCAGATAAGCAACGGCAAAATTGACGTGTTGAGTTCGACCCTGGTGACGCTGGGTTATATGTATAGCTGTATGAGATCCTTTGCACTGAATGATGTATTACGACATCCCTCACTTTATGAAGGGACTTGGGTGAGAAATTAGTTATTGGATATAATGAGAGTAGAAGAGACGAGGAAAGGCATATAGGACCGTATTGGGATCTAAGATTTAATTACATTGGTTATGACCTGTACAGATTTTTTCACTTGTCGATTATTTGAATACTATGACCATGAGCGTAGAACACCCACTTCTATAATGTTATGTTGTACGACTTTTTCTGCTGGCAACATCTTGACCAACGTAACCCAGGATTGAAGGAGAGGTGGGCCGGTCCGCGGGGACTTAGGATTATTGATCTGATGATGGACGGTAGAATCCTTGAAGTTAACTCAGACTGACAATATCGCCAGTGAAGTGTTACACACAAGGACTGTGACAATATCGCCAGTGAAGTGTTACACACAAGGACTGTGACAATATCGCCAGTGAAGTGTTACACACAAGGACTGTGACAATATCGCCAGTGAAGTGTTACACACAAGGACTGTGACAATATCGCCAGTGAAGTGTTACACACAAGGACTGTGACAATACCGCCAGTAAAGTGTTACACACATGGACTGTGACAATACCGCCAGTGAAGTGTTACACACACACGGAGTGTGGATAAAATCGCCAGTGAATTGTTACACACATGGACTGTGAAAATAGCGCCTTGAAGTGTAACACACACGGAATGTGACTATCTCCAGCGAAGTGTAACACACGGACCGTGCTGTATCTTCAGTGAATTGTAACACACATGGGATGTGTTGTATCTCCAGTGAAGTGTAACACACAGACTGTGCTGTATCTCTAGTGATGTGTAACCACGGAATGTGACTGTAGCTCCATTGAAGTGTAACACACGGACTGTTGTATCTCCAATGAAGTGTAACACACTCGGGCAGTGACTGTACCACCAGTGAAGTGTAACACGCATGACTGTTACGTATATCACTCATGAAAACTATAGATATGGTCTTGTAAATTTCCATTTGGTCAGTAAGGCGATAATCCTAAACTTAACACTGATCTCGTCCTTACAGACTGTGCTGTTTGAGCCTAACAATACATTATGAACGCTATGCTGTAGTGCGTATTTCTTGTATGCATTAATCTCTATCATAGTTTGGATGCAAATGTATTTTGATGCCTCAGCATTGATAATAAGTGGCTAAACCCTGGAATGCAAACCTCATGAAGACTTGTAGGTAGAGGAACTAGCGATGTGATTGAATGACGTATACTATGTGGATAAGAAGCTTATACCATGTACCTTTTTTTCAGGGTAGAGGAACTGAAGCGAACGTTGCATCAACGTCCTTGGCTTTCAAGAACACGAGACAGTTTTTCTATCCGGTTCAAGTAAGGTTTGATTTACCGGATATTTTGTGTAATTTTTTCTATATATCCTCGTGTGAGCAACTGACGTCAGATCTGACCAGGTAATCATGGCACACAGTTGTTGAGCGGTTCATTACCGCACCCAACTGTAGAGAGAGAGAGAGAGAGAGAGAGAGAGAGAGAGAGAGAGAGAGAGAGAGAGAGAGAGAGAGAGAGAGAGAGAGAGAGAGAGAGAGAGAGAGAACTACATTCTAATATTTCTTTAAATGTTTCTTCAATGGTTCACTCATGATGGTTTATCTTAATAGTCCGCTAATCACTTTTATATGAAAATATTTTACTTTGCAAATCTCACTTCGAACCACATACCCTTTTACCGAGAGAATTATCAACTTTTTTCAACATTTCTGTTCCATGTTCAGAACGCGTGATTATGTTCACTTGCTTTGTTAATATCGAGATGTCGGTGGGCAATGTAGTTAAATCTAAATCCTGTGACGTTAAGACATCCTGACCTGACCTTGACCGTTCAGCAGGGGCTCAGGTCACGCCAGGTATAATCCTGTGTCCTGAGGTCATGTGTTTCTCTCGGGTGGTTTTCCCTCCCTCCTGTGAACCATAGCCTGACACTCGTCCATAAACCTGGGAGTCGCACCATTCAGAATGTATGAATAGATTTTGTAAATATCCGTCTCGTACAAATGCCGCCAAACACGGGAACTTCTGTTTTGAAGTCCTTGTCTGATGGAGTTGCCGTGGGAGGCGGGGATGTGTGGTGGCGGCTCCTGCCCAGGGATGGAGGGAGGTCTGCCAGGCAACCATGTATGATGATTATGTGGCTTGTCTATGGATCTGGGTTGTCATTCATTTTAACTTTATCTTTATTGACTCTGACAAATGTTTTAATCAAACTTGTATTCATCGGTAGCAGAAGTATCTGATTATTTTTAACATTTATAATGTATTGATTATGTTGGAGCCATGGACATTGTTCTTGAATTTTAAATTCTAGTACCTTTATCATTGTGTGTATATATATATATATATATATATATATATATATATATATATATATATATATATATATATATATATATATATATATATATACATATATATATATATATATTTTTATATTTATTTTATTTTGTTTTGTCACTTTCTCCCGCGTTTGCGAGGTAGCGCAAGGAAACAGACGAAAGAAATGGCCCAACCTACCCCCATACACAATGTATATACATACACGTCCACACACGCAAATATACATACCTACACAGTTTTCCATGGTTTACCCCAGACGCTTCACATGCCCTGATTCAATCCACTGACAGCAAAGTCAACCCCGGTATACCACATCGATCCAATTCACTCTATTCCTTGCCCTCCTTTCACCCTCCTGCATGTTCAGGCCCCGATCACACAAAATCTTTTTCACTCCATCTTTCCACCTCCAATTTGGTCTCCCACTTCTCCTCGTTCCCTCCACCTCCGACACATATATCCTCTTGGTCAATCTTTCCTCACTCATTCTCTCCATGTGCCCAATCCATTTCAAAACACACTCTTCTGCTCTCTCAACCACGCTCTTTTTATTTCCACACATCTCTCTTACCCTTACGTTGCTTACTCGATCAAACCACCTCACACCACACATTGTCCTTAAACATCTCATTTCCAGCACATCCACCCTCCTGCGCACAACTCTATCCATAGCCCACGCCTCGCAACTATACAACATTGTTGGAACCACTATTCCTTCAAACATACCCATTTTTGCTTTCCGAGATAATGTTCTCGACTTCCACACATTTTTCAAGGCTCACAGGATTTTCGCCCCCTCCCCCACCCTATGATCCACTTCCGCTTCCATGGTTCCATCCACTGCCAGATCCACTCCCAGATATCTAGAACACTTTACTTCCTCCATTTTTTCTCCATTCAGACTTACCTCCCTATTGACTTGACCCTCAACCCTACTAATAACCTTGCTCTTATTCACATTTACTCTTAACTTTCTTTTTTCACACACTTTACCAAACTCAGTCACCAGCTTCTGCAGTTTCTCACATGAATCAGCCACCAGCGCTGTATCATCAGCGAACAACAACTGTCTCACTTCCCAAGCTCTCTCATCCACATCAGACTTCATACTTGCCCCTCTTTCCAAAACTCTTGCATTCACCTCCCTAACAATCCCATCCATAAACAAATTAAACAACCATGGAGACATCACACACCCCTGCCGCAAACCTACATTCACTGAGAACCAATCACTTTCCTCTCTTCCTACACGTACACATGCCTTACATCCTCGATAAGAACTTTTCACTGCTTCTAACAACTTGCCTCCCACACCATTTATTCTTAATACCCTCCACAGAGCATCTCTATCAACTCTATCATATGCCTTCTCCAGATCCATAGATGCTACATACAAATCCATTTGCTTTTCTAAGTATTTCTCACATACATTCTTCAAAGCAAACACCTGATCCACACATCCTCTACCACTTCTGAGACAACACTGCTCTTCCCCAATCTGATGCTCTGTACATGCCTTCACCCTCTCAATCAATACCCTCCCATATAATTTACCAGGAATACTCAACAAACTTACACCTCTGAAATTTGAGCACTCACTCTTATCCCCTTTGCCTTTGTACAATGGCACTATGCACGCATTCCGCCAGTCCTCAGGCACCTCACCATGAGTCATACATACATTAAATAACCTTACCAACCAGTCAATAATACAGTCACCCCCCTTTTTAATAAATTCCACTGCAATATCATCCAAACCTGCTGCCTTGCCGGCTTTCATCTTCCGCAAAGCTTTCACTACCTCTTCTCTGTTTACCAAATCATTTTCCCTAACCCTCTCACTTTGCACACCACCTCGACCAAGACACCCTATATCTGCCACTCTATCATCAAACACATTCAACAAACCTTCAAAATACTCACTCCATCTCGTTCTCACATCACCACTACTTGTTATCACTTCCCCATTTGCGCCCTTCACTGAAGTTCCCATTTGCTCCCTTGTCTTACGCACTTTATTTACCTCCTTCCAGAACATCTTTTTATTCTCCCTAAAATTTAATGATACTCTCTCACCCCAACTCTCATTTGCCCATAGGTAGTATGTTTGAGGAAAGGAACCTGGATGTTTTGGCTCTGAGTGAAACGAAGCTCAAGGGTAAAGGGGAAGAGTGGTTTGGGAATGTCTTGGGAGTAAAGTCAGGGGTTAGTGAGAGGACAAGAGCAAGGGAAGGAGTAGCAGTACCCCTGAAACAGTTGTGGGAGTATGTGATATGTGATATATACATATATATATATATATATATATATATATATATATATATATATATATATATATATATATATATATATATATATATATATATATATATATATATATATATATATATATATATATATATATATATATATATATATATATATATATATATATATATATATATATATATATATATATATATATATATATATATATATATATATATATATATATATATATATATATATATATATATATATATATATATATATATATATATATATATATATATATATATATATATATATATATATATATATATATATATGTAAGTATGTAGCATTTATGGATCTGGAGAAGGCATATGATAAAGTTGATAGAGATGCTCTGAGGAAGGTACTAAGAATATATGGTGTGGGAGGCAAGTTGTTAGAAGCAGTGGAAAGTTTTTATCGAGGATGTAAGGCATGTGTACGTGTAGGAAGAGAGGAAGGTGATTGGTTCTCAGTGAAAGTAGGTTTGCGGCAGGGGTGTGTGATGTCTCCATGGTTGTTTAATTGGTTTATGGATGGGGTTGTTAGGGAGGTGAATGCAAGTGTTTTGGAAAGAGGGGCAAGTATGAAGTCTGATGTGGATGAGAGAGCTTGGGAGGTGAGTCAGTTGTTGTTCGCTGATGATACAGCGCTGGTGGCTGATTCACGTGAGAAACTGCAGAAGCTGGTGACTGAGTTTGGTAAAGTGTGTGAAAGAAGAAAGTTAAGAGTAAATGTGAATAAGAGCAAGGTTATTAGGTACAGTAGTGTTGAGGGTCAAGTCAATTTGGAGGTAAGTTTGAATGGAGAAAAACTTGAGGAAGTAAAGTGTTTTAGATATCTGGGAGTGGATCTGACAGTGGATGGAACCATGGAAGCGGAAGTGAATCATAGGGTGGGGGATGGGCGAAAATCCTGTGAGCCTTGAAGAATGTATGGAAGTCGAGAACATTATCTCCGAAAGCAAAAATGGGTATCTTTGAAGGAATAGTGGTTCCAACAATGTTGTATAGTTGCGAGGCGTAGGCTATGGATAGAGTTGTGCGCAGGAGGGTGGATGTGCTGGAAATGAGATGTTTGAGGACAATATATGGTGTGAGGTGGTTTGATTGAGTAAGTAATGTAAGGGTAAGATAGAAATGTGGAAATAAGAAGAGCTTGGTTGAGAGAGCAGAAGAGTGTGTTTTGAAATGGTTTGGTCACATGGAGAGAATGAGTGAGGAAAGATTGACCAAGAGGATATATGTGTCGGAGGTAGAGGAAACGAGGAGAAGTAGGAGACCAAATTGGAGGTGGAAAGATGGAGTGAAAAAGATTTTGAGTGATCGGGGCCTGAACATGCATGAGGGTGAAAGGCGGGCAAATAATAGAGTGAATTGGATCGATGTGGTATACCGGGGTCGACGTGCTGTCAATGGATTGAATCAGGGCATGTGAAGCGTCTGGGGTAAACCATGAAATGTTGTGTGGGGCCTGGATGTGGAAAGGGGGCTGTGGTCTCGGGCATTATTGCATGACAGCTAGAGACTGAGTGTGAACGAATGGATCCTTTGTTGTCTTTTCCTAGTGCTACCTTGCACACATGAGGGGGAGGGGGATGTTATTCCATGTGTGGCGAGGTGGCGATGAAAATGAATAAAGGCAGACAGTGTGAATTGTATGCATGTGTATATATGTATGTGTCTGTGTGTGTATATATATGTGTACATTGAGATGTATGGGTATGTATATTTGCGTGTGTGGACGTGTATGTACATACATGTGTATGGGGGTGGGTTGGGCCATTTCTTTCGTCTGTTTCTTTGCGCTACCTCGCAAACGCGGGAGACAGCGACAAAGCAAAATGATTATAATATATATATATATATATATATATATATATATATATATATATATATATATATATATATATATATATATATATATATTATCCCTGGGGATAGGGGAGAAAGAATACTTCCCACGTATTCCCTGCGTGTCGTAGAAGGCGACTAAAAGGGGAGGGAGCGGGGGCTGGAAATCCTCCCCTCTTGTTTGTTTTTTAATTTTCCAAAAGAAGGAACAGAGAAAGGGGCCAGGTGAGGATATTCCCTCAGAGGCCCAGTCCTCTGTTCTTAACCCTACCTTGCTAACGCGGGAAATGGCGAACAGTTTGAAAAAAAAAAAAAATATATATATATATATATATATATATATATATATTAGGTACAGTAGGGGTGAGGGTCAAGTCAATTGGGAGGTGAGTTTGAATGGAGAAAAACTGGAGGAAGTGAAGTGTTTTAGATATCTGGGAGTGGATCTGTCAGCGGATGGAACCATGGAAGCGGAAGTGGATCATAGGGTGGGGGAGGGGGCGAAAATTTTGGGAGCCTTGAAAAATGTGTGGAAGTCGAGAACATTATCTCGGAAAGCAAAAATGGGTATGTTTGAGGGAATAGTGGTTCCAACAATGTTGTATGGTTGCGAGGCGTGGGCTATGGATAGAGATGTGCGCAGGAGGATGGATGTGCTGGAAATGAGATGTTTGAGGACAATGTGTGGTGTGAGGTGGTTTGATCGAGTAAGTAACGTAAGGGTAAGAGAGATGTGTGGAAATAAAAAGAGCGTGGTTGAGAGAGCAGAAGAGGGTGTTTTGAAATGGTTTGGGCACATGGAGAGAATGAGTGAGGAGAGATTGACCAAGAGGATATATGTGTCGGAGGTGGAGGGAACGAGGAGAAGAGGGAGACCAAATTGGAGGTGGAAAGATGGAGTGAAAAGGATTTTGTGTGATCGGGGCCTGAACATGCAGGAGGGTGAAAGGAGGGCAAGAAATAGAGTGAATTGGAGTCATGTGGTATACAGGGGTTGACGTGCTGTCAGTGGATTGAAGCAAGGCATGTGAAGCGTCTGGGGTAAACCATGGAAGGCTGTGTAGGTATGTATATTTGCGTGTGTGGACGTGTGTATGTACATGTGAATGGGGGGGGGGGGGGGGGGTTGGGCCATTTCTTTCGTCTGTTTCCTTGCGCTACCTCGCAAACGCGGGAGACAGCGACAAAGTATAAAAAAAAAAAAAAAAAAAAAAAAAAATATATATATATATATATATATATATATATATATATATATATATATATATATATATATCGTCTTAGCTAACATATAAAATGACAAAAATACATTACGTAAAGGTTGGTAACACTAGATCAGGTTCAGTGACCTCTCATATGGGTCAGATTTTGCGACAGGATCAACCGTGCATTGCCTATGAGAGTGATGATGATGATGATGATGTGGTGTTTATTTAACGAAACCAAAAAAAAGGCCTAAAGCAAAAGATGTTAACAATCATTAGCCGCATGTATGTATACCACACATCGAAAATTCCCCTGAGGTCATTGAACTCTTGACTTCATCACGGTGGGTGCTGACGAAATGATTATCTTAGACACAAACCTTGTCCTTAACCGAAGGGGCTTGACCTGGTTTCTAAGTTAATTTTATACTTGAACTGTTTTTCTTGTCCGTCTGTTGTGGATGGTCCTTGTGTGTGTCTGTGTGTGTGTGTGGACCAAAACACGCACAGTTCCTCTTTTCTTATCCTTGCTCGTTATTGGGGTTTATATCAATCCATCAATGTATCATTATAGTTTTTGTAGCTTATACATATACTTTCATTTTCGTATATATGTTTAATGCAAGACTGTGACGGGATTGCCATAATGCACTGAGAGAATATTTCACAAATATTTGCGTATCCTCTGACGAAATGAATACATGCGAGAGAGAGGGCTTGGATCTTCATGTGTCATTATCCATATGGCTAACTGCTTAGTCATTTGTACGTTATCTGTTATTTACCACACATGTATCTAGATCATTAATGTATGGGGTTTAAGATGGTATGGTTTCCCTCCTATCATGGTTTCAAGCCGGCTTCTTTCGCTACGATCCTGGTACTTCGTTTTCAACGGAACACTCGCCCGGGGTATAAAGCTAGTGGCCGGAGCTTCGATGTCTGTGTGTGTGTTTTCTTGGGTTGTTGTGGCTTGTGATGTATGTTCGGCCATAACTTTCTTTTTTATCTCGGGTGACTGCGATCCCTGGGTTACAAGTCTTAATGGCTGCAAAATGTATAAAAGTTCGAAAGTGTTTGAAATGCTTTTGAGACATGGTTCGTAGACAGTATTTTATTGATTTGATGAGAGAGAGAGAGATAGAGAGAGAGAGAGAGAGAGAGAGAGAGAGAGAGAGAGAGAGAGAGAGAGAGAGAGAGAGAGAGAGAGAGAGAGAGAGAGAGAGAGAGAGAGAGAGAGAGAGAGAGAGAGAACGGGAAATCCAGTAGATTCCAATATCAACGCCATTTCGAGAAAAACAGAAGAAAAGATAAAGACAAATGAATCAGGCTGAGTCTATTGGATTATTAATCCCTCGTTTCCTCAAAGATAATTTCAGGATAGAGCAACGGAAAGATTCTCCTCGTCTCTCACATGAGGTTGAATATTTTTTCGGGGGGGATAATGTCTCTGGATGCATCCCACTAATTGAATCGTAGGCCATGACAACAATGCCAGGCTTTGCCAGTGACATATCAGCATCTGACACGAGTGCAAGACACGACTTCGCTAATGTTTATATATGTAGTCTTGTATCCTCACGTCGAAGGCCCATGTAATAGGCAGTAATTGGTCATAGAAGCCAGGGCCTTAGAAGAGACCTTAGATCTATAAGAAAAGAGAAATAAAAGAATAAAGAAGAGGAAGTGGAGAGGAAAACATATCTTTTTCGAGTTTTGAACCATCTTTCATACTTAAATCGTGCTTTAAAGACATAAGTTACCGGTAATGATTTTAAAATCAGTGGTTTGTAGAGATTAGAAAAAAAATCTCTCTGCTTTACCCATGAGCTCTGTCCAATAATATTGCTGTTTTCTTCCAGTTCTCGTGTTTTATAACGTGAGTTTATTCCATCACATTTTGATTTCTATGCTCCTTCACATTTACAGGCTTTCAATCTGAAGTCTTTCTTCAAGTAATAGGAAGTTGTGCACTTCTTTGGAATAAGACGTTCTTTGACGAAAATGTCCTCCCAATGATACACCCTTACCAAACATGACTTCTCATTTGCAGTCAGAGCCCAATAACTCATCCATGCATGTATGCATGAAGCTCTCTCTCTCTCTCTCTCTCTCTCTCTCTCTCTCTCTCTCTCTCTCTCTCTCTCTCTCTCTCTCTCTCTCTCTCTCTCTCTCTCTCTCTCTCTCTCTCTCTCTCTCTCTCTCTCTCTCTCTCTCTCTCTCTCTCTCTCTCTCTCTCTCTCTCTCTCTCTCTCTCTCTCTCTCTCTCTCTCTCTCTCTCTCTCTCTCTCTCTCTCTCTCTCTTTCTTATCCCTAGAGATAGGGGAAAAAGGACACTTTCCACGTACTCCAGCGTGTCTGTTCTTGATGTTACCTACCCGACTGACGCGGGAAGTGGCAAATGTATAAATATATATATATATATATATATATATATATATATATATATATATATATTTATATAAACTGAGTCAGTGTGTTAGTAGTTTTGATGCACGAGACCGGGTTATAGTGATGGGAGATTTGAGTGCAAATGTGATTAATGTGGCAGTTGAGGGAATAATTGGTGTACACGGGATGTTCAGTGTTGTAAATGGAAATGGTGAAGAGCTTGTAGATTTGTGTGCTGAAAAAGGACTGGTGATTGGGAATACCTGGTTTAAAAAGAGAGATACACTTAAGTATTCATATGCAAGTAGGAGAGATGGGCAGAGAGCGTTATTGTATTACGTGTTAATTGATAGCCTCGTGAAAGAGACTTTTGGATGTTAATGTGCTGAGAGGTGCAACTGGAGGGATGTCTGATCATTATCTTGTGGAGGCGAAGGTGAAGATTTGTATAGGTTTTCAGAAAAAAGAGAGAATGTTAGGGTGAAAACAGTGGTGAGAGTAAGTGAGCCTGTGAAGGAGACTTGTCTGAGGAAGTACCAGGAGAGACTGAGTACAGAATGGAAAAAGGTGAGAACAAAGGACGTAAGGGGAGTGGGGGAGGAATGGGATGTATTTAGGGAAACAGTGATGGCTTGTGCAAAAGATGCTTGTGGCTTGAGAAGCGTGGGAGGTGGGCAGTTTAGAAAGGGTAATGAGTGGTGGGATGAAGAAGTAAGATTAATAGTGAAAGAGAAGAGAGTGGCATTTGGACTATTTTTGCATGGAAATAATGCAAGTGACTAGGAGATGTATAAATGAAGGAGGCAGGAGGTCAAGAGAAAGGTGCAATGGGTGAAAAAGAGGGTAAATGAGAGTTGGGGTGAGAGAGTATCTTAGATTTTAGGAAGAATAAAAGATGTATTGGAAGGAGGTAAATAAAGTGCGTAAGACAAGGAAACAAATGGGAACATCAGTGAAAGGGGCTAATGGGGAGGTGATAACAAATAGTGGCGATGTGGCAAGGAAATCGAGTGAGTATTTTGAAGGTTTATTGAAGTATTTGATGATAGAGTGGCAGATATAGGGTGTTTTGGTCGAGGTGGTGTGCAAAGTGAGAGGGTTAGGGTGAATGATTTGGTAAACAGAGAAGAGGTAGTAAAAGTTTGCGGAAGATGAACACCGGCAAGGCAGTGGGTTTGGATGGTATTGCAGTGGAATTTGTTTAAAAAGGTGGTGACTGTGTTGTTGACTGGTTAGTAAGGTTATTTAATGTATATATGACTCATGGTTAGGTGCATGAGGATTGGCGAAATGCTTATATAGTGCCATTGTTCAGAAGCAAAGGGGATAAAGGTGAGTGCTCAAATTACAGAGGTATAAGTTCGTTGAGTATTCCTGGGAAATTATATGGGAGGGTATTGATTGAGAGGGTGAAGGCATGTATAGATCATCAGATTGGGGAAGAGCAGTGTGGTTTCAGAAGTTGGTATATGATATTTATGTTTTTTTTTTTTTTTTTTTTTTTTTTTTTTTTTTTTTTTTTTTTTTTTTTTTTTTTTTTTTTTTTTTTTTTTTTTTTTTTTTTTTTTTTTTTTTTTTTTTTTTTTTTTTTTTTTTTTTTTTTTTTTTTTTTTTTTTTTTTTTTTTTTTTTTTTTTTTTTTTTTTTTTTTTTTTTTTTTTTTTTTTTTTTTTTTTTTTTTTTTTTTTTTTTTTTTTTTTTTTTTTTTTTTTTTTTTTTTTTTTTTTT
>NC_092290.1:13025409-13027909 GCF_036320965.1 Panulirus ornatus | reverse complement strand
GTAAGTGCATATAAAAACACATATCACAGCTAGTTAGAACGGTCTCTTTCTGCGACGTGTTCTCTGCATCGGATCTTCCTGTTAGAGTGTTCGACTCTGTTATTTCCTACAGTTAAGGTGTTGGAGAAGAAGACAAAAGAGGTACGCTATGAAGAGCTGGAAATATCATTCTGTCGGTGATGATTCCCTCCAGGCGCTGGGGGCGGGCTCTTCAGGGAACATATTCTTCTCGCCTGTTAGACTCAGCGACATACATGCCTGATACGCTTTCTCAGCACCTGAAACGGATTAGGGGTGTTGATAGATATAATCCAGTTCCTCGGACGAGAAGCGAATCAGGACTGTAGAAGCAAATACAATTCAATCCAGAGGACCTGACACGCATCAGGACTGTAAAAGCAAATGCAATCCAATCCCGCGGACCTGACGCGAATCAGGATTGTACTGAGCAAATGCAATCCAATCCCCCAGGCTTGACACACATCAGGACTATAGAAACAAATGCAATCCAATCCTTCGGAGGGGAAACGAATTAGGATTGTACAAACAAATGCAATCTAATTCCCCGGACCTGAAGCAAATCAGAATCGTAAAAGCAAATGCAATCTAGTCCTTTGTACTCGGTAGTTCTTACCTTTTTACAAATCATACAACGACGTTGTACAGGATCGTCAGATACACGATTCTCATTCTTGCTCGTTCTAGAAAAGGAGAGAAAAAGACAGAAATATACCACAAAGAGACATTCACAGCTTCCTACCACAAAGAAAGAAAGAGAGAAAGAAAAAGAAAAGCGGGGACAGGATACAATCATGTCTCTTGTATCAATAGCCAGAGATGAAAGACGGCAAAAATATTGACTTTTGTTGCAAGACAAGAAGAGCGAGTGTTACCCGCACTCATGGCTGTTGGTCGACGTATCGCTACGCTCACATGTCAGGCGGTCGAGTGATGAAAAGGCAGAGACCATTGTCTGAAAAAATGATTGTCTTGCTCGATCACGACCAACGAGATTCTAACAATATATCGTCTTATGGCGGGGAATTGTTGGTGTTACTGAACGGTGTGTGTGTGTGTGTATGTGTGTGTGTGTGTGTGTGTGTGTGTGTGTGTGTGTGTGTGTGTGTGTGTGTGTGTGTGTGTGTGTGTGTGTGTGTGTGTGTGTGTGTTTGAGAATACTATTTGTGTGTTATGTACCATATTTTTGCTGTAGTTTGTACCGTAAGCCAGGAATCTATTTTTCCATCAGCCTCGACAGGAGGATGAACTGTTGGGTTGGATTGTGGACTGACTGCCGTGACAAGCATTCAAACCTACGCGGCCCATGCATGTGTGACGGTCAGTAATGCTAACCACTGCACCACTGAGGTGTGTGTGTGTATGTGTGTGTGTGTGTGTCTGTGTACTTAAGCTAACCTGTTATCTGGCGCTCGTATGAGTTTTGACAGGTCAGCAGCGCTTGGTGCAGAAATTCCATTATTTACTTGCACCTAACTCAGCTTACTGTAAGCTGTAACTAAAGTACACAAAATCTTGCAGCTTTTGAAATCAATAAGAAGATTCTCTCTCTCTCTCTCTCTCTCTCTCTCTCTCTCTCTCTCTCTCTCTCTCTCTCTCTCTCTCTCTCTCTCTCTCTCTCTCTCTCTCTCTCTCTCTCTCTCTCTCTCTCTCTCTCTCTCTCTCTCTCTCTCTCTCTCTCTCTCGGGGAACAAAACACCACGTAGCACTAATATACGTATTTTTTTTTCACGAAGGCGAAATATCTAACCACGTCCTGTGATTCTGGTCGAGCGAATGAATCTTAAGGGTAACTTTAATCACCTCGAGTTTCTTCATCTCCAGCCTATGGCTGGGTTCCCTTCAGGTCCTGGTACCTTGGCTAATCATCATCCACCTACATATACTCCTTCATTTTTCTTCTTTCCTTGTTAATCACTCCATCTCCTGATGAGGTCTTCCTCCCAGCAAGCCCTTCTCACCGACGAATCATGTCTCTCTCTCCCTCTCGTTCCTCCTTCTCACCTCTCATCGTAAAATCAAATCTCTCGAACTACACATCACCACGACATATCGCTACATGTCACTACTCATGATGATCAGAGTTCTCTGGCCATCACTACTACATATTACTACATATCACGGCTCACGATTGCTCTGCATAGCCATTGGAACCAGAACAGGCGAGTCATTCGATCATATAGCTGGTTGGATGAGGTCTGCTTGGTCACTGGCCGTGGAAAAATATTCTCTCCATGTTCTTAAGACTTTGCAGTTTCGCTTGATGTGAATCGTCGAGATCCTGACCACAATTTTGCTGATGAACCTACAGAGAAGCCTCTACAGAGGAGCCTAGACAGAAGATTCTCTACAGAGGAGTCTCTATAGAGGATTATCCACAGAGGAGCCACGTCACTGTAATCTTATCGTCTCTAACCTCCTCCCACCTCCTCCAGTACGTCAATAACATATATGACTTTGCGGAAGCTTGACAGATGTGCCT
>NC_092290.1:12895409-13022909 GCF_036320965.1 Panulirus ornatus | reverse complement strand
ATATATGCATCGACTTCTGACTAGCTCCGAGGAATGTAGAAGGAACCGGTTTGGCTTTAAAGCCCATCCCAGCATTAACCAAATCATTATGAGAGAATTAACAGAACACTAACCCATAAGGCTCTTCATTACATTAACCCATAAGGCTCTTTACTACACTAACCCATAAGGCTCTATCACTATACTAACCCATAAGACTCTTCAGTACATTAAAGTTTTCATCCTTTCCATTATTTCTCTTATCCATTCTGAATCCAATTAACTGGGAATGTCTTCTCATTAGCCACTCTCATATGTTATAAATCCACAGGAATCTTATAGTCACTTATGTGATAAGGTTTTAGATTAACTAATTAGCGTCCCCTGAGAGAGAGAAATTCCTTTTACCGGATTAGAATCTGTTAAAAAGATTTGCCATCTTCGTAACGAGTTGAGATATTCCCCGTGCGGAAAGATAATTCCAGTTAAAAAAAACATGATTTAGGAGCAGAACGTAAATAGTAAACAGAAATCTCAGGGCAGAACAGTAAATAAAGAACAAATATACGGTAAAAGTTTACATATTCCCATAAACGAACGACCAAGACGGAGCACTATGCCTTGAACTGTATACGTATCACATTCATATCCCACACGAACGCTTGGTACAATATTCATAAAGCCAATGGAAGTCCCCCAGTAGGAAATCCTGATGAGCTGCTGCGGACACGTTAGTCAAGATTCAGTACACTAGCAACGTAGGATTATACTCCTGTAATCCCGTTACAGATGCAATGTGTGTTCCCTAACCTACATGTATGATATCGTAATACCTACAAACGATGCAATGATGGTATAAAGAAACGAGAAAAGATATGTAATCCCATATAGGGTAGATTTTCAGTAGTATAAGGTATCATTAGGATTCCCTGGCGACCGGATTATATGAAGTCCAGTGATCTAAGGGACTGAGGTGTGGGTAAAGGGGAAGGAGTAATTACGTTGTTAATATGAGTCTTCCCTGGACATTAAAGTCCATTTGTGTGTGGGAATCTATAATTGGTATCTATGAGTGCTATTGATGTGCTACAGGAAGATAGATTTTACTCTCATGTTGCCCCGTATATGGGAAAAGAGACTTGTGAGAAGATTTACCAGAAGTGAATGAGTGTAGAATGGCTAAAGATGAGAGTAAATGAAGCAAGGAGAATGGGGAGGGATGGGAGGTATTTAGGGAAGCAGTGATGGTATGTGCGAGAGATGCATGTGGCATGAGAAAGGTGAGAGGTGGACAGGTGAGAAAGGGTAGTTGGCGGTGGGATGAAGAAGTTAAAGTGCTATAGATAGAAAAAAAGAGAGGAGTCTGGGCGGTACTTACAGGGAAGGAGTGCAAATGATTGTGGGATGTATAAGAGGAAGCGGCAGGGGGACAAGAGGAAGGTGCAGGGGTTGAAAAAGAGGGCAAATGAGAACGAGGTGAGCGAGTATCTGTAAACATTTACGGAGAATAAGATTATGTTTTGAAAGAACATAGATTATAGGCGAAAAGCAAGAGAACTAAGAGGAGCATCAGTGATTATCAATCACATGTTTACCAAATGGCGTCCTAGCTTCGTCTCTTCGATGTATATCAACTGACTGTTATATTTCTCTCTTGTGTCTCCCCTGATGATGTGATTATTACACGAAAGTGCACTTGGGAACTTTTCGTGTTTCATTTTCCCCGTGGACTCATAGGAATATCGTGATCACGCGCAAAATTGTGATCCTTTCCAATATATATATATATATATATATATATATATATATATATATATATATATATATATATATATATATATATATATATATATATATAGGGCTGATAAGAAGGCTGCTCTTAGAGCTTCAGTTGCCCTTACTGTCTCTGCTATCATAGAAAAAGCTCTAAAAAAAAACATAAAAGTCTATAGAATACAAGGTAATCGCACATTTCCAGCCGTTAGGTTTTGGCAGGGATTCTAAGTGCCCATAACACCGTGATGGTATGCGTATTTCCCGGGGCTTAAACTTCTTCCGGTAAGAATAACGGGAATGGAAAGAACCCTCTTTGCTCACTCCGTATCAGCTTAGGGAAATGTACTGGACGGCAGCATAAGACAGGGAAAATACTTCTAATCTTCTGCCTTCCCCCTTCCCCCTTTCAATGATTTTTTCCTTTATCTTATCTCTTTCCTCCTTTTCTTTCACTGTCACTGTCTATTATCTCCTTCTTCAGTCTGCCCTATGTCTCTGTTCAACAGTTATGCCCTCGACTGCCACAACACTTACTCTTGATTCCCCTAGCACAAGTACTCGATCCCTTCTATCAAAATTACCCGAAGCCTTCACTCGATCAGCTCCTCCCAGGACGCTCGTTTCTCTAGCTCACTGTCTCCCTTCTCGCTGCCAGGCGTTCAAGTATCAAGAAGAACCCGCCTCCCGCAGGCTGTACTTTCATTCTAGCCCACATCAGAGAGGAGAGGCAGCCCTGAACAACTGGATTTCAGAGAGAAGTAAGTGATGGCAAAGAAGTGGAGAGATGGTGTTCTTCCTGTGTGCTATGTGGGTGAGCGAAATGTAATGCTTAGCGACGTCTGCTGTTGGAGGTGGTGGGGTATGAGTCTGGTTGGTTGCGCTGCGTAGGTTGAGGACACTGATAGGATGTTGTTGGTTTATGGATAGTTCTTCACCTCGAGGGTTTGAATGTTATGGTAGGCATTGCATTCTTTACAGAGGGATATGTGAGGTGTGTGGGTCAGGTTCTGCTGTTGGGGAGTATTCTCTGAAGTGCACGCGGAAAAAGGGGGGTAGGGTTGAATGTAAGTGTTGATTATGCTATAGTTATCACTGTGTATTGTATATCTTCAGTATCAATTCAGTATCAATGTATATTAATTGTTCTCTGGGGTCACTGGCACTGAAGAACGGTACAGCTCAAAGTACGAGTTTTACATGTCCTTGTCAAGCATCCTCGTTGTCTGTCTTGTCTTATAAGTGGACGTATTTGTAGACAGGAGGAAGGGTGGATCTGGATGTAAGTCTGGTTTCTTGGATGAAGGATATGTCGATGTTGTTTTCTTGGAAGCTTGTTGAGTATTGCTGTGGGTTTGTGTCTGAGGTTTGTTGGCGGTGAGTTACCGGGTTAGTTTGTGGTTGAGGTTCTGTGGAATGGTAGGATTTATTTGTGAACAGCAGGATTGCGCAGTTTGTGCTCTTGTTCGTTGGGTATTTGTGCTGTTCAGTGCAAGGTATGTGTGAGGGTGTTTTGGTAGCTGCATGTCCAGTGCAGATGGTAGTGATGTGCAGTGGAGGTGATCCTGCTGAGTGCGGTTGGAGCATGTGATGTAGTCCTCTTTGATCCTATGCGTTTGGCACTGTGTGTGTATGAGTGTGCGTATGCGCTCGCGTGTGTGTGTGTGTGTGTGTGTGTGTGTGTGTGTGTGTGTGAGTGTTTACAATGATGGTTATGACTCATGGTCCGGCAGAGACGCCGGAGACAGCTCCAGGCTGCGCTTCCTGCTACAGCAGGGAATTGAGGTCATCTTTGAAAACTTGGTGACGGGATAATGCCCTCAGCATTCTTCCTTTAGAGGTTAGATTCCCATTAAGGGGGTGAAATGTGAGCCTCAGTGGAGCTCATTATGGTCTGTTTCTGCTTCACACATAAAGCTTGGGTGTGTATCTCATTGTTACCCTCCGCCCACCTGCTAATGATCGGTGGTCATTACCGCGCTACACAGACTGGTGCTCGCAATCAGCCACCAGCGATTATTAGCAATTAGATACACGCAAAATGCATCGCCCGGGCTTTGTTCACCCTTTCTGTCCTAATGCGGAAAGCTAATTGAAGCTAACTACCAGACTCATCAACGAACGAATTATCAGTTGAATAACAGTACACGATGAGAGTGACTCATTTCCTTTCAAACCTAGAGAGCAAAATATGGAGAAGCAGCCACAGGAAGACACAAGGCACAAAATGATCACCTTTGAGAGAGAGAGAGAGAGAGAGAGAGAGAGAGAGAGAGAGAGAGAGAGAGAGAGAGAGAGAGAGAGAGAGAGAGAGAGAGAGAGAGGCTTGATGACAGGCACATTGTTAACCCTCTTCCTCCATCTTCCCAAACACACCAGGCTCTGGCAAGGAAAGATACTTTTCATAATTAAACAAAATTCTCTTTACTTCTCAACTGACAATATTTCAGTTCATAATGACACTCACGTGAGCATTTATATGCACGCATTTGTGCTGTTTACCTCAGGCAGAAGAAATGACAAACACACCCACAGAGTCAGAAACACTACAAGGGTGAAAAGGAAGACTCTTGATCCCTTAATATTGACTGGGTACTAACTCGATCCCATGCGAATAGGGCAGAAGAAAGATCCAAGGATCATGAATTCTTAATGAGAGAAAATTTCGGTCAAAACAGCACCTGTGTTACCATTTGTTATTCCATGTTTCTTGGCCAAAACAGAAAACGAGGGAGAAAATCTATCTACTAAATATTCTGTTTCAGTGAGATTGTAGCTCAAGTAGATAGACACTAAGAGCCCACATAAAGGAACGTTTCTATTCAAATACGATTAGATCTGAACTAGAGAGAGGAAGCATCACCAGCCATAGGGAATTAAGAGGATGGAATACTTTGTTGAGGGAAGGTCAGGAAGGCGGGCGTGTGTGTGGAACTGTGGCTAAAGTTCGTTAGACTCCGGCACGGAGTTACTGCAGATGAGATTCGCTCGCCTCCTTCGCCAGCGTTAGATAGTCATTCAAATTGTTTTCCCTGTCTTGAATTTGCATCTCCATATTACCCTCTCTTATCGTTCTTCAAATCTCAAACTCCAGGTCGTAGTCTAACTCCAGAGATGAGATTTACTCAAGGATTCCTCATGTTCCAAACTGGATTAACATTAGACTTTATGTCCCATTACGTCCATTACCGTGAGACTTTCGTGTATGTTTTACCTTCAAGCGGCCGTAGGTGAAGACGCTCACTTGTGAGTCTTACCTGGAACTCATGTGAGACGCGTGAGAATCAAATAAGACGGTAGAACTTATCTCGTATGGTGAAACGAAGTGTGGAGACCCCCCGGAAGTTTGTCGACACGGGCAGAGAGGGCGGTAAGTGCGTCAGGGGATTATGAAGTGTGTGCGTAGCGATGCAAGAGGAGAGCCTTCAATCTGGCGGGCAAGTGTATTGGAAGATTATAATCATGATAATCATTCTTGGGGTTGTTAGGTCGTCATATTTCATGGTAATTATCGTGGAGGCTGTTGGATCAACTTGATCATTATCATCCTAGAGGCTGCTTGATCATCATAATCATGATAATCATTCTAGAGGCCGTTGGATCATTGTAATCGTGATGATAATCCTGGAGGTTGTTAGATCAACATAATCGTGATAATCACCTTGTACGGTGTTGGATTAGTATAATCAAGATAATCATCGTGGAGTCTGTTGGATCAGGGAGCCCCTGACGTACTTGAAGACTTGGAGTGAGAACTTGGGCCAACACAGGCCGGGATGTGTTTGTCTGGGTGGCGGGAGTGAGTTGCCACCTGGGTTTAAAGTTGTCCTGAGACGAGTGAGACGAGTGAGACGAGTAGCTGCTGTTGAGGCGGCCTAACGGGACGGGATTTGTCTGATGGAAGTTGAGTATATACTTTAGCATCCTTGTGAGGGAGGTAAACTATCATTAGGGTCATGAGAAAGAGAAGTTTGCTATAGTCTACTTCAACGTAGTTGTCACGGAGGTAAACTTTCCTTAGCATAAGAAAGAAACGCTTGCTATATTTGCTTAAATCCTTTAATGTAAATGTTGCCTTCAGCAACAATAATACTATAAAGAATATCAATCAAGAATTCACCAGAAAATTCTCTTGATGCATCTATAAAGTCTATAAAGTGCCTTGTGGAAATTGTGATAAATTTTATGTTAGGCAGACTGGTAAGGATCTTTCTTTTAGACTTAAGCAACATAAATATAGTATAAGAACGGGACAAGAATCGAATGCCTTGTTTAATCACGTTAAAAATTATGATCATTATATTGACTAGAGAAATGCCATCTCAGTTGTCAACTCTAACTCTATTACCACGAGAAATATCATTGAATCTTCTATTATTAAATACAAAAAGAATTATAATCTTAATATTAGTGATGGTCTATACAAATTAGATAACTTGCATGTTCAGGCCCCGATCACACAAAATCTTTTTCACTCCATTTTTCCACCTCCAATTTGGTCTCCCACTTCTCCTCGTTCCCTCCACCTCCGACACATATATCCTCTTGGTCAATCTTTCCTCACTCATTCTCTCCATGTGCCCAAACCATTTCAAAACACCCTCTTCTGCTCTCTCAACCACGCTCTTTTTATTTCCATACATCTCTCTTACCCGTACGTTACTTACTCGATCAAACCACCTCACACCACACATTGTCCTCAAACATCTCATTTCCAGCACATCCATCCTCCTGCGCACAACTCTATCCATAGCCCACGCCTCGCAACCATACAACATTGTTGGAACCACTATTCCTTCAAACATACCCATTTTTGCTTTCCGAGATAATGTTCTCAACTTCCACACATTCTTCAAGGCTCCCAAGATTTTCGCCCCCTCCCCCACCCTATGATCCACTTCCGCTTCCATGGTTCCATCCGCTGCCAGATCCACTCCCAGATATCTAAAACACTTTACTTCCTGGAGTTTTTCTTCATTCAAACTTACCCCCCAATTGACTTGACCCTCAACCCTACTGTACCTAATAACCTTGCTCTTATTCACATTTACTCTTAACTTTCTTCTTTCACACACTTTACCAAACTCAGTCACCAGCTTCTGCAGTTTCTCACATGAATCAGCCACCAGCGCTGTATCATCAGCGAACAACAACTGACTCACTTCCAAGCTCTCTCATTCCCAGCAGACTTCATACTTGCCCCTCTTTCCAAAACTCTTGCATTCACCTCCCTAACAACCCCATCCATAAACAAATTAAACAACCATGGAGACATCACACACCCCTGCCGCAAACCTACATTCACTGAGAACCAATCACTTTCCTCTCTTCCTACACGTACACATGCCTTACATCCTCGATAAAAACTTTTCACTGCTTCTAACAACTTGCCTCCCACACCATATATTCTTAATACCTTCCACAGAGCATCTCTATCAACTCTATCATATGCCTTCTCCAGATCCATAAATGCTACATACAAATCCATTTGCTTTTCTAAGTATTTCTCACATACATTCTTCAAAGCAAACACCTGATCCACACATCCTCTACCACCTCTGAAACCACACTGCTCTTCCCCAATCTGATGCTCTGTACATGCCTTCACCCTCTCAATCAATACCCCTCCCATATAATTTACCAAGAATACTCAACAAACTTATACCTCTGTAATTTGAGCACTCACTCTTATCCCTTTGCCTTTGTACATATATATATATATAAATATATATATACATATATATATATATATATATATATATATATATATATATATATATATATATATATATATATATATATATATATATATATATATATATATATATATATGTATATATATGTGGCGTAGATGAGATGGTTCTGAATATGGAATTCAGTTGCCCGTGTCGTCTCAGCCAAAAGTCATTGAGCGAATAACAACCTATGATGTGACTCACTACTAGAGGATGTCAGGAAGGGATATTGAAAGTGCTGAAAATATCACAGATCTTGGAAAACGGGTCCCAACCTTCCATTATTCATCAGGAGAGAAATGAGGGCTAACGCCCACCTTTCTCGCTTCCTTCACGCTTAAATTCAAAGAAATCTTTACCTCCAGAACGTTTTCCGTCGAGAATCCTTGTTTAACTCAGCTTTGGAACTTGTCTAACTTCTTTCTTTTTTGAGTTCATGAAGCTCTCTCGTCATCGTTCCCCTCAGAAACTTTGTTCAGTAAGAGAAAGGAGTTTTAAACTCAGCCTCTATCTCTCCTCTGCCAATCAGAACATCAAACTTCTCAGTGTTACTAACATTCACGTTTTCATCACATTATCCATCCCGGTCAGCCTCCATCCTGATGATCGCAAATTACGTCGTAATATATCTTTTTTTTCTGAAAAAAAGGTGGACGTTTTCTAGTTACTTGCTGTATCATCTGATTCACCTGTGTAACGATGAACTGATCACTGAAAACATCATCTAACGGCTTTAGAAGATCAAAGACTGTGAGTAGGTCACGCCTGTGTCATGATGGGCGTATCCAGCCTGAAACCTTTCCCTGGCGCTCTGTTCTTTTTTTTTTTTTTTCCCGCGTGCCGTCTTTGTTGCTCTTCTTTGGTCCTCCTTAGCTATGTTCCTGTAGTTTCTAAACACGTACTTCAATGGTTGTCTAATCTTTGCTAGCAGATGGTTTGTCTACTGTTGTGTAGGTCGAGAATTTTAGCAGCAGTGTCGACTTTCAGAAATCTTTCACACACACATTACTATAGATTGCATCGTCCCTGACTGTGTCTCATCCTCATTACTTGGTATTTTATTCGGGTTGAGTTTTCATTGACAAAATATCAGAGCAACTTAGGAGCTTGTATAGGTTCCATTGCAAGCTGATGCACTCCTCCTCGTTCCCTATATCATCCAATTGTATGCGTTAGGTTTACCATTCATTTACATGTTTTAGTTTTAAATATAAAACAGACAACCTAGACGCTCGCCAACAGTCCTCCTGTTGTCTCTGTCCCATGTATTCCCATGTCCTTCTCTCACGACCTTAGCATCATCTACTGATATGTTCAGGTAAAAGTTCATCCCCATCTGGCAAGTCAGTGACAGAGATCAAGAAGAGAAGCGGTCTCAAGACTGCGCCCTGGGGCACGCCGCTGGCGACTCCCGCTTATTCCTAGAACCAAACTCTGACCTCTGTTCTATGTCCTATGTCGGACAGCGTCAAATGCTCTCTGGTAGTCTAGATATGAACAGTTTACATATCCAGCTCTTGTTCCTAGCGGAGCTCACCGTGTCATCAGGGATCTAGGGGACTTGTTTCACACAATCTTTCTTTTACTGATCTGTGTTCCGGCGCTGTGACAACCACTCCCGATTTGTTGTCTTAAAGGGAATAGTTTAGCTCTTCGATCTTCCTCCCTTCTTCGTACTCTCTTAGACCGCGAAGTCACGTACTAAATGATCACCTTCTCCAGCCGATGTACCATATTTCAACTTTCAATTTACTATTGTGTAAAGACAAAGTCTTACTCCTAATGGTGCATTAATCCTTTTGCCTCTCTTGTAGTGCAAGCTACATTTACGATAACAAGACACAGTCCTGTAAATTTTCCCAGTAGCTAGTCTGCATGGCACTTAATCTCCATGCAAATCTAAGCTCTCTCACTGTATCTCTGTTTAGTTCAAATCTTCCATTATCAGCACTTTACTATCTCTGCTTTACGCTCTCCTGATTACTCCGTTGTTCTCACTGTATAATTGTTCCGGGTCACGACATTTCATCGGGAGGTTGTAAGTTATCGGTGATGATATGTACGTCCCTCCTACGACAATTCTCATTATGTATACCGTCTGAAAAGACTATTCGTTCAGCATTTGTTAGACTGTTGTGTTATCCTTTATCACAAGAGGCAACTCTTCTCTCTCTCTCCTCACCTTTTACAATCCCTGTGCCTTCGTCTTACTCCACTTCCCTGAGAATAGATTAGTCCACGTTACAACCCTTTAGTAAGTTGGTCTCCTTTAATCCTATTCTAACATGTTTGTTTTCCCTGATCTGCATCGTGACCTCTACCATTAACTGCCAGGTCGTCCGCAGTCTCGAACATGGTGTGTAAATGTGTGTGTGTGTGTGTGTGTGTGTGTGTGTGTGTGTGTAATGCTTCACGAGGGGCAAGGATACAGTCGCTGCGAGATCATGAGATGAGAACAAGACGCACTCATAATAGGTTAGAATACATGAAGGTCTGCTGGATCACAATATACACAAATGTAATGAAGCTTATATAATGAACCAATTTTTTTTTTTTCACAGCTTACGTAATATCAAGCTACTGGGGTTGGATGAGTATCCTTTATGGCCTCTGTAAACCTTTTTACTGTAGCGCTCACGTAAGAAGCATGGGGTGCTCAGTAAACGTGCCAGGGATCATAAATAATTCCTATATTTAGGGTGCGAAACACGTTTCATGGGATATACCAAGGAACACAAAAGAATTCAAAGACCAAAGGACCATTTGGTCGCTTCGAGGATGTTTGTGATAGTGGTAGAGACGTACCATAGATCAGTGTGATAAGAGTAGAAATACGTACATATTGAGAATAAGAAACCATTATAAACTTTCCATATTCATAGGAGGCGCTTATGATGTCAGTCGTGGATCTGAAGCGAAGTATTCATCATGTCGATCTTTAAACGTATCTATGGCACTACTTTTAACCACACTAATTGGCAAATCATTCCATCTGTTAACAGTCTTGTTGACGAAGAAGTATTGCACCTCATCTGAAGTAAAAACGTTTGCTCGCGAGTTTGTAACCATTACTGTGGGTTACATCAGACGAATCTATCGCTATGTATAGACGCTACGTGATACTTCGAGTCGAAAAGATCAGGGGCGATGGAAAACCCCGGAGAAACTGTCAGAATAACATTAAACGTGAAGATGAAAAGATTCGTAATAGATAAGATACATCGGAAAGATAAGATAGGTAAGTTCATGATAGACAACTTTGTTTATCATCCTGGAAAGAATGATCCATTTCAAGTTAAATCTGAAGTGTCGTAGCGTTCAAGACAACTATAAACTTCGAACATATACGAGGAATGTTTCCATGAGGAGGATCAGGATTATGTACCGAAACATTCTCGCCGGCAAAGAGGATCGACCGACTAACCTGAGGCTGCCTCGGACACGAGAGTGACAGGAGGATAGAGAATCTAATCCTCTAGTGACAGCTGTGAATGGCAGGATGACAAGTGAATGAAAAGGGCTTAAGGGAAAGTCCTTTTACAACAAATAAAGTTGATGAAAAACAGGTTCAGGTAATCAGCCAAGACTTAGGGATGTAAGAGAAGGCCATTCAGGGATGTAAGAGAAGACCATTCAGGGATGTAAGAGAAGACCATTCAGGGATGTAAGAAAAGGCCATTCAGGGATGTAAGAGAAGACCATTCAGGGATGTAAGAGAAGACCACTCAGGGATGTAAGAGAAGACCATTCAGGGATGTAAGAGAAGACCATTCAGGGATGTAAGAGAAGGCCATTCAGGGATGTAAGAGAAGGCCATTCAGGGATGTAAGAGAAGACCACTCAGGGATGTAAGAGAAGGCCATTCAGGGATGTAAGAGAAGACCATTCAGGGATGTAAAAGAAGACCATTCAGGGATGTAAGAGAAGACCATTCAGGGATGTAAGAGAAGACCATTCAGGGATGTAAGAGAAGGCCATTCAGGGATGTAAGAGAAGGCCATTCAAGGGATGTAAGAGAAGGCCATTCAAGGGATGTGAGAGAAGACCATTCAGGGATGTAAGAGAAGGCCATTCAGGGATGTAAGAGAAGACCATTCAGGGATGTAAGAGAAGGTCATTCAAGGGATGTAAGATGAGACGATTCAGGGATGTAAGAGAAGACCATTCAGGGATGTAAGAGAAGACCATTCAGGGATGTAAGAGAAGGCCATTCAGGGATGTAAGAGAAGACCATTCAGGGATGTAAGAGAAGACCATTCAGGGATATAAGAGAAGGCCATTCAGGGATGTAAGAGAAGACCATTCAGGGATGTAAGAGAAGGCCATTCAGGGATATAAGAGAAGGCCATTCAGGGATGTAAGAGAAGACCATTCAGGGATGTAAGAGAAGACCATTCAGGGATGTAAAAGAAGACCATTCAGGGATGTAAGAGAAGACCATTCAGGGATGTAAGAGAAGACCATTCAGGGATGTAAGAGAAGACCATTCAGGGATATAAGAGAAGGCCATTCAGGGATGTAAGAGAAGACCATTCAGGGATGTAAGAGAAGATCATTCAGGGATGTAAGAGAAGACCATTCAGGGATGTGAGAGAAGACCATTCAGGGATGTAAGAGAAGGCCATTCAAGGGTGTAAGAGAAGGCCATTCAAGGGTGTAAGAGAAGGCCATTCAAGGGATGTAAGAGAAGACCATTCAGGGATGTAAGAGAAGACCATTCAGGGATATAAGAGAAGACCATTCAGGGATGTAAGAGAAGACCATTCAGGGATGTAAGAGAAGGCCATTCAAGGGATGTAAGAGAAGACCATTCAGGGATATAAGAGAAGGCCATTCAGGGATGTAAGAGAAGGCCATTCAGGGATGTAAGAGAAGACCATCCAGGGATGTAAGAGAAGACCATTCAAGGATGTAAGAGAAGACCATTCAAGGGTGTAAGAGAAGGCCATTCAAGGGTGTAAGAGAAGGCCATTCAAGGGATGTAAGAGAAGGCCTATTTAGGGATGTGGTCTGGTGAGAAAGGGTAGTCAGTGACGGGATGACGAAGTAAAGCTACTTACAGGGAAGGATTGCGAGAGATTGAAGGATGTACAAGAGAAAGTAGGTGAAGAAGAGAGTGCAGGAGCTGAAATACAGCGTAAAGAAAATAAGAGAGAGAATCTCAAAGAACGACAAGTAAAATAAGAAAATGTTTTGGAAGAAAGTTAATCGTGTGAGGAAAAACAAGAGAACACATGGGAACATAGGTGAATGGGACAAATGGGTAAGTGGTAACAGACAGAGATAAGGTGCAAGGGAAACGGAGTGAGTATTTTGAAGAACTTTTTGATATGTTTGACCGTACAGTGGCAGATGCAGGGTGCTTGGGCCAAGGACGTATGCAAAGTGGGAGGTAAGATGAAATGTGGCAAGGCGACTGGAATGGATGGTAGCAGAAGCTAACTTCTTCAGAAACGAGGTAACTGTGTTACTGAGTAGTTAGTTAGTATTACCAGTTTATGTATGGACCATGATGAAGTGCCTGAGGATAGGCAGACAAAGGTGACTGTTCGAAACACAGAGATATAAGATTGTTCAGTGTACTTGGTAAATTGTATGGGAGATACGTGACTAAAAGTGGTGGCATGCATTCACAGAGCATCACATTGTGAAGGGACATTACGGTTTCAAGAGTGGTAGAGGAAGTGTGTGTGTGAGAAATACTTGGGGAAACAGAGGGATTTGCATGTAGCATTTAAGTATCTGGAGAAAACATAGGATAGGGAGTATCATATACAAAGTATGGCGAATATTGGTGTTTCCCATCCCCCCCCCCACACATACAAACACACACACACACACTCACACACACACACACACACACACACACACACACACACACACACACACACACACACACATACACCCCTTCCCTAACAACTGCCTCTCTCAATATAGACTTATTAGTTACATCCATCTCTGCTCCGTATTATCGGAAGGGAGGATTTTGCTATTAGTCTGAACTGCCTCTGTCTGTCTACTGTGGGTGAGTGTGAAGGGCAGGAACATACTAAAGGTCTACTCGACCATAGGAGTAAGTGAAATACTGATCTTCATACCGGTAGAGTGTCTGGTATTTCGAGAACTCGTTTGACAACTACACACACACACACACACACACACACACACACACACACACACACACACACACTCATGTATGGACAAAAGCAGGCATGACACGAGCAATCTTTGTTAAGGCACAGTTAACTCCGCTATAGATAAGTCGATGCAACACGGTACTCTATCATGCCGCTTGCATCGTTTCATCTTGGCTCTTCCTCAGAAGAAGAGGAATAATCATCCATAATGATACCTGTCATTATAGGATAAACATACATGCGTGCCTAGTACTAGAAACATTGAGGTAAACGCATACAAGTGCCGCTATATAGGGCATACTAACTAGGGGAACAGTTACGATTTTCGGTCCATTTGGTGGCTTCTATTTTCTGTAGAATCGCGTCATGGACAGTAGTTACCTTTTGTCTTTACTCCAGTGGAATGTGTTTGTCATGGCTGGCTAGGGAGGGTGAGGCAGAAAGCTTTTCCAATAGCAGCGGGTGGGGAAAAAAAAAAACAGTGTAACTCTTTTGTTAGAGGAAGCGAGGCACACTGTGCAATATTGTGGATGCAGGAATAGCACAAGAGATGCGTTCTGTTGTTCTGGGTATCTTTTGCTAGCGTCGGGGGGATGCGTTTTTTGTCAGAGGGAGGGAAGTAGGACGTTCTGTTATTGATGGGGGTACGTTCTATGAAGGCTAGGGGGTAAGTTCTCTTAGCGATGGGTTGATTTTTTGTTAGTTTGTGGGGGGCAAAGTTGGTTTAGTCTGCAAGGGGGTAAGATATGCCGCGGGAGGTGGTGTCGCTCAATGTTAATGAGATAAAAATGCTTAAAAATCGTGGTGGAGCCACTGGACGGTTACTTCGACAGTCGGACCCGTACTGGCTGTGCGTTGGCGAGGGCCTGTGACGGCCTGTGACGTGGACTGACGAGAGGAAGACGGACTGCGACGTGGCGCAGACAAGGATGGACGTGAGGTAGACGTTTCATGACGTGGCGTGCAGGAGGGCGAACACTCTTTTCTTTTATGGTGACTGACACGCAACGGAGAGATCCTGACCCGTATCAAGGCCAGCCATTTCGTCTGAATGAGAATATCTTCAGGGAAATAAAATGTAGAAATTAATCTGGGCTCAGATTGTCTTTGTAGACCTGACTCTTAAAAATAAAAAGGTTATAGGATGAGAGAAAGACGAGAGAGGAAAGAGAATTCAACAGATACCTATTCAAAGCAAGAAGGAGGTGCCATAACGTCCAATCCTCGAGTGGCTGGTCTCTACACAGAAACTATCGTAGGCAGAAACAAGGGGCATGACTCGGGATAAAGCCTTCGGGGGGTATGGACACATTCATACGGCTTAGGAAAGCGATGACCGAAATGATATCTGTGGAATAGGGAGAGGGCAGCAAATTTACGACGTAGAGAATGAGATGGTTGGCTCTAGAGAGGTGATGACCGGGGGATTTTTGAGACAGAAGGCATTTGATTACATTCTGCTGACAGAGGAATGGACGAAGACCCAACCTCGGTATGTGAGCAATACTTCCATACGAGGATTAATACAGCCCCTGTTGATACGAAGTAGATGCTCACAAGAATGATGATTTCGGCATGTATACAATACCAAGCGAATTTTGTGATGACTAGTATAAGGGGTTCCCAGGATAGAGTGTAGGATATGGTTATGACTCCTGTGGTATAAGAACAGCGGAAGGAGACAAAGACAGAGGGTCAGATGAAGAATCACCAAGAGTTGAGTGAAAGAAGATAAGAGCAACTGTGTCAGGTGGAGAATCACTAATAGAGTCACCAGGTCAGATGGGAGGAGGGTAGGTTGATCAGCTTAAGTTACAAATGTTTTTGATGAAGGATTAAGAAGGTTAAGGACTCAGAAGATTAATCAACAGAAGAAGTCAGGTCATCAAATTCCTTTTTATGAAGGTGTGCTTAGCTTTATGAAGACCATGTCTGCAGTAATTCTCTTGATGCAAACAGAGTAGGGTTGAGGGGAAGGGAAGAATTCCCAGAGGGAAGAGTTGCCATAATTGGTGTTCCATATGGGTAATGGAGGATGAGCGTGCCCAGTTAGAAGTGACAGAAATGAGATTTTGGTTGGAGGTCTCTGAGGGAGTAAAGATAGTGTATATGTGCAGAAGAAGGGCTTAGAAGTGTAAGGAAGTCGAGTGTGCTGAAGCAGACCGCTAAGGACGGAAGTATAAGCAGTCTCGGCTCCACTGGGATCATCACAGCTAGAGCCTGTCTGATACTAATGGTGTACATTCAGATCCCCTGAACAGAGATTTCAGATCCTAAGATGTGAAGAGAACGACACTTCGAGACAGGTTGTCGAGAAGAAGAGAAAATATAAGGCAATAGGTCTCGAAGCTAGGAGACTCATGATCCACAAGGAGAGGAATGGCGTTTATCTGATTACGAAGGGAACAGACACGAGGAGGGATGAAAGTTATAGATCTGACACTGTAGAGGGTAAGCAGCGTTGACCAGCAGGGTTCCTGGGGGAAGAAGAAGGTCAGGGGGAAGAAAGAGACATATGGTCTCCTACCGAAGAAGGGTTAGTGAACTGTTGCAGAAAAGGATAAAGAAAGAGCCAGTCCTGGGAACTACGTTTGAAGAAGTGGACTTGTAGTTAATGGATATCGTCTAACCCTCCTAGACTAACTGTGCAGCTTTGCTTCGACACCCGGAGACTACTGTGATGGGTGTACTGCCATGATTTTTTCTTTATACAAAAGGGAAAGAAAAACTAGAGAGAGTAGAGTTGTGTGAATTACGTTCAGTCAGGTGTTACGTTTGAGATGGAAAAGGTGTGAGATGTGGATTGGACGCACCTACCCAAGCTTAGGGTGGGGAAGATGGTTCCATGACGTGGTTTGTGTGAGGGAGGAGGGTGGATGGACGTGAGGAAGATGGTTCCGTGACGTGGTGTGTGTGAGGGAGGAGGGTGGATGGACGTGAGGAAGATGGTTCCGTGACGTGGTGTGTGTGGGAGCAGAGAGGACGTGAGGAAGATGCTCAGTGACGTGTGTGTGTGTGTGTATGTGTGTGAGGGAGGAGGGTGGATGGAATTGAGGAAGATGGTTTCGTGACTTGGTGTGCGTGGGAGCAGAGAGAGGACGTGAGGAAGATGGTTTCGTGACGAGGTGTGTGTGGGAGCAGGGAGAGGACGTGAGAAAGATGGTTCCTTGACGTGGTGTGTGTGAGGGAGGAGGGTGGATAGACGGGAGGAAGATAGTTCCGTGATGTGTTACTGGCGAGGAAATCTCATAATGAGTCTATTAGCGTGTCTGCTCACCTACTGGATGTGTCACGGACGGGTTTGCATGATAACTCCGAGGGTCTTCAGCATATTCAGTGGACACTGACAATCTCTCATGGCTTAATGCGTCACCATCAACCCACATATGGGGTCAGCTGACCTCAGTCTGGATGAATTACAAATGATTGGAGGGTAACAACCATTCCGCTCGCTGTTAAGCCTTCACTATATATGTACCATACTTCTCATTAATCTAATTTGAATTATGGGATTGAACAGAACAAGTGGCTGAACGAACACGAGTGTTCAGGTGGCACTCCTGCGTCGAGGTCTCATGATGGTATGTAATCACAGCGAAGCATAATTATTCACGATGCCAACTACACTCATGATGAAAGAGTTAGTCGACATCAGCGGCCGAAGACATGGATGGATTATAGTTGCGTAGCTATATAAAGTAACATAATTAGGATGGGGATTATCAAAGAACTTGCCAGATTACATCCCATTCGCAGAGAGGAACTAAATGAAAAGGGTTTTCCCAGCCAGAAGAGATAATAGATCTAGGAATGAACGTGTGGATCATCGACCCTATGGTCATAGAACCACAACTGAAAGGCTCACAGGCTTATATTAGAGTAGTCATCATCTTATGAAGATGGAGATATCTAAATAACTGTACGATGCACGTTAGACTTGAACTGAAATATGGAGAGATAATTGGTATTGTAAACAGGTATGGCTCACGTTGCTGTCATATAAAGGCACCATAGTTAATCCCAACACCATCACACCAAACTGACTCTCGACCAGAGACCCACTAAAATCATTTTCCCTTCGTCGGTCCAGAGAGTATGATTGAAAAAAATATAGATAGATAAAGAACGGTTTAATGAAATTAGGCAGCCAGTCGGATAAAAGCATAGAAATGAGATATTACACTACTGGAGGGAAAGGATGTTCGTAACAGTAGCTAGTTAATGAATCACAAAGTGCTTAAGATCAAAGTGAGGCTCAATACTACTGCACTTTGGATTAGCACCGGAGTGAGCTGCATCTACATAATGAAAGTAGCAGATATACATGGAGTGTAACAGAGTAGATTCTATGTTTACACTTTATTGTTGAGTGTGTCACACTGACGGATTCATACGGCAATTGTGGTGGGGCGAGAGAATCCTTACCTCCTCTGCGGACATATTAGGGGAAGAGAACAGGAGGAAGAGTGTTTAGATTGAGGAAAGAGCGTAGTAGGGTGGTTACCAATGTGTGTGGTGCGTGAGTAAGTGGGCTTTAAAGGGAGAATAGAGAGGATAGTGTGTGTGTGTGTGTGTGTGTGCGTGTGTGTGTGTGTGTGTGTGTGTGTGTTGAAGCAATGAGCCGGTAACGCAGTCTATGTATGTAATGAATGGCCCTGGACACCCCACTGCGCAGATCGCCTGATATGCCTCCAGCAACGATTTGGTCTGATCCCAAATGGACGAAGCCCCTGTCTGGAAGGGTCAGATGACTAGAGTCGATCCCCATTGGTGACGCGAGGAGCTCTGTCTATGGTGCCTCCATCACTACATCCTCCTGTAGTGCTCTCTGGCCTCGAAGTGGTCGTCTGAAGTATGTATCCCACACATCTCCTCGGGGTGTTCCGGGTAGCTGGGTCTCTCGCCCTATGTCCCCGTGGACTCACAGGAATATATATATATATATATATATATATATATATATATATATATATATATATATATATATATATATATATATATATATATATATATATATATATATATATATATATATATATATATATATATATATATATTATCCCTGGGGATAGGGGATTAAGAATACTTCCCACGTATTCCCTGCGTGTCGTAGATGGCGACTAAAAGGGGAGGGAGCGGGGGGCTGGAAATCCTCCCCTCTCGTTTTTTTTTAATTTTCCAAAAGAAGGAACAGAGGGGGCCAGGTGAGGATATTCCGAAAAAGGCCCAGTCCTCTGTTCTTAACGCTACCTCGCTAATGCGGAAAATGGCGAATAGTTTGAAAAAAAAAAAGAAAAATATATATATATATATATATATATATATATATATATATATATATATATATATATATATATATATATATATATATATATTTTTTTTTTTTTTTTTTTTTTTTTTCATACTTTGTCGCTGTCTCCCGCGTTTGCGAGGTAGCGCAAGGAAACAGACGAAAGAAATGGCCCAACCCCCCCCCCCCATACGCATGTACATACACACGTCCACACACGCAAATATACATACCTACACAGCTTTCCATGGTTTACCCCAGACGCTTCACATGCCTTGCTTCAATCCACTGACAGCACGTCAACCCCTGTATACCACATGACTCCAATTCACTCTATTTCTTGCCCTCCTTTCACCCTCCTGCATGTTCAGGCCCCGATCACACAAAATCTTTTTCACTCCATCTTTCCACCTCCAATTTGGTCTCCCTCTTCTCCTCGTTCCCTCCACCTCCGACACATATATCCTCTTGGTCAATCTCTCCTCACTCATTCTCTCCATGTGCCCAAACCATTTCAAAACACCCTCTTCTGCTCTCTCGACCACGCTCTTTTTATTTCCACACATCTCTCTTACCCTTACGTTACTTACTCGATCAAACCACCTCACACCACACATTGTCCTCAAACATCTCATTTCCAGCACATCCATCCTCCTGCGCACATCTCTATCCATAGCCCACGCCTCGCAACCATACAGCATTGTTGGAACCACTATTCCCTCAAACATACCCATTTTTGCTTTCCGAGATAATGTTCTCGACTTCCACACATTTTTCAAGGCTCCCAAAATTTTCGCCCCCTCCCCCACCCTATGATCCACTTCTGCTTCCATGGTTCCATCCGCTGACAGATCCACTCCCAGATATCTAAAACACTTCACTTCCTCCAGTTTTTCTCCATTCAAACTCACCTCCCAATTGACTTGACCCTCACCCCTACTGTACCTAATAACCTTGCTCTTATTCACATTTACTCTCAACTTTCTTCTTCCACACACTTTACCAAAGGGTGAAGGCATGTACAGAGCATCAGATTGGGGAAGAGCAGTGCGGTTTCAGAAGTGGTAGAGGATGTGTGGATCAGGTGTTTGCTTTGAAGAATGTATGTGAGAAATACTTAGAAAAGCAAATGGATTTGTATGTAGCATTTATGGATCTGGAGAAGGCATATGATAGAGTTGATAGAGATGCTCTGTGGAAGGTATTAAGAATATATGGTGTGGGAGGCAAGTTGTTAGAAGCAGTGAAAAGTTTTTATCGAGGATGTAAGGCATGTGTACGTGTAGGAAGAGAGGAAAGTGATTGGTTCTCAGTGAATGTAGGTTTGCGGCAGGGGTGTGTGATGTCTCCATGGTTGTTTAATTTGTTTATGGATGGGGTTGTAAAGGAGGTAAATGCAAGAGTCCTGGAAAGAGGGGCAAGTATGAAGTCTGTTGGGGATGAGAGAGCTTGGGAAGTGAGTCAATTGTTGTTCGCTGATGATACAGCGCTGGTGGCTGATTCATGTGAGAAACTGCAGAAGATATATATATATATATATATATATATATATATATATATATATAGGATCATAGGGTGGGGGAGGGGGCGAAAATTCTGGGGGCCTTGAAGAATGTGTGGAAGTCGAGAACATTATCTCGGAAAGCAAAAATGGGTATGTTTGAAGGAATAGTGGTTCCAACAATGTTGTATGGTTGCGAGGCGTGGGCTATAGATAGAGTTGTGCGCAGGAGGATGGATGTGCTAGAAATGAGATGTTTGAGGACAATGTGTGGTGTGAGGTGGTTTGATCGAGTGAGTAACGTAAGGGTAAGAGAGATGTGTGGAAATAAAAAGAGCGTGGTTGAGAGAGCAGAAGAGGGTGTTTTGAAGTGGTTTGGGCACATGGAGAGAATGAGTGAGGAAAGATTGACCAAGAGGATATATGTGTCGGAGGTGGAGGGAACGAGGAGAAGAGGGAGACCAAATTGGAGGTGGAAAGATGGAGTGAAAAAGATTTTGTGTGATCGGGGCCTGAACATGCAGGAGGGTGAAAGGAGGGCAAGGAATAGAGTGAATTGGAGCGATGTGGTATACCGGGGTTGACGTGCTGTCAGTGGATTGAATCAAGGCATGTGAAGCGTCTGGGGTAAACCATGGAAAGCTGTGTAGGTATGTATATTTGCGTGTGTGGACGTATATATATATATATATATATATATATATATATATATATATATATATATATATATATATATATATATATATATATATATATATATTTTTTTTTCTTTCTTTCAAACTGTTCGCCATTTCCCTTATTAGCGAGGTAGCGTTAAGAACAGAGGACTGGGCCTTTGAGGGAATACCCTCACCTGGCCCAATTCTCTGTTCCTTCTTTTGGAAAATTAAAAAAAAAGAAAAAAAAAAAACGAGAGGGGAGGATTTCCAGCCCCCCCGCTCCCTCCCCTTTTAGTCGCCTTTTACGACACGCAGGGAATACGTGGGAAGTATTCTTTGTCCCCTATCCCCAGGGAAAATATATATATATATATATATATATATATATATATATATATATATATATATATATATATATATATATATGTATATATATATATATATATATATATATATATATATATATATATATATATATATATATATATATACATATATATATATATATATATATATATATATATATATATATATATATATATATATATATATATATATATATATATACATATCCTCTGTGGAAGGTATCAAGAATATATGGCGTGGGAGGTAAGTTATTAGAAGCAGTGAAAAGTTTTTATCGGCGATGTAAGGCACTTGCATGTGTAGGAAGAGAGGAAAGTGATTGGTTCTCAGTGAATGTAGGTTTGTGGCAGGGGTGTGTGATGTCTCCATGGTTGTTTAATTTGTTTATGGATGGGGTTGTTAGGGAGGTGAATGCAAGAGTTTTGGAAAGAGGGGCAAGTATGCAGTATGTTGTGGATGAGAGAGTTTGGGAAGTGAGTCAGTTGTTCTTCGCTGATGATACAGCGCTGGTGGCTGATTCGTGTAAGAAACTGCAGAAGCTGGTGACTGAGTTTGGTAAAGTGTGTGAAAGAAGAAAGCTGAGAGTGAATGTGAATAAGAGCAAGGTTATTAGGTACAGTAGGGATGAGTGACAAGTCCATTGGGAGGTAAGTTTCAATGTAGAGAAACTGGAGGAAGTGAAGTGTTTTAGATATCTGAGAGTGGATTTGGCAGCGGATGGAACCATGGAAGCGGAAGTGAATCATACGGTGGGGGATGGGGCGAAAGTTCTGGGAGCGTTAAAGAATTTGTGGAAGTCGAGAACATTATCTCGGAAAGCAAAAATGGGTATGTTTGAAGGAATACTGGTTCCAACAATGTTATATGGTTGCGAGGCGTGGGCTATGGAAAGAGTTGTGCGGAGGAGGGTGGATGTGCTAGAAATGAGATGTTTGAGGACAATATATAGTGTTAGGTGGTTTGATCGAGTAAGTATTATTAGGGCAAGAGAGATGTGTGGTAAGAAAAAGAGTGTGGTTGAGAGAGCCGAAGACGGTGTTTTGAAATGGTTTGGTCACATGGAGAAAATGAGTGAGGAAAGATTGAGCAAGAGGATATATGTGTCAGAGGTGGAGGGAACGAGGAGAAGTGGGAGACCAAATTGGAGGTGGAAAGATGGAGTGAAAAAGATTTTGAGTGATTGGGGCCTGAACATGCAGGAGGGTGAAAGGCGTGCATGAAATAGAGTGAATTGAAACGATGTCGTATACCGGGGTCGACGTGCTGTCAATAGATTGAATCAGGGCATGTGAAGCGTCTTGGGTAAACCATGGAAAGTACTGTGGGTTTCGGTGCATTATTACATGACAGCTAGAGACTGAGTGTGAACGAAAGTGGCCTTTGTTGTCTTTTCCTAGCGTTACCTCGCGCACCTTTGGGGGGAGGGGGTGTTTATTTCATGTGTGGCGTGGTGGCGATGGGAATGAATAAAGGCAGACAGTATGCATTATGCACATGTGTATATTTGTATATATATCTGTATTTGTATATATATGTATACGTTGAGATGTATAGGTATGTATATTTGCTTGTGTGGACGTGTATGTATATACATGTGTATGTGGGTGGGTTGGGCCATTCTTTCTTCTGTTTCCTTGCGCTACCTCGCTAACGCGGGAGACAGCGACAAAACAAAATGAATAAATATATATATCTATATATATATATATATATATATATATATATATATATATATATATATATATATATATATATATATATATATATATATATATACATGAACCTCATTCCTTTGCGAAGATATGGAATGGTCATGAGAGCTGCACAGAGTACTCTCTTACTGGATGCAGTACGTTCTCACTGCATGTAGTGCTCACCCACTGTGTGAGCTACTCTCCATCACAGCATGTAGTACTCTAACACTCAGGCTATTGAGAGGAATGACACATGACGGAACTCTCACCTTGACCGAGTCATCTTTAGGGTGATAAACGGTCTCCAGTAGACAGGCTTGAGGTGGGTAACGTTCGTTGATGTGGTATATGTTGTCTCGAACATCCTCTCCAGGCGCGGGGAAGTTTCCATCCAAAAAAACTCCAGGAAGTCGTAAATGGTACTTCAAAATCTATCTGCAGTGAAGGACTTGCGAGTTTTTGCCGCAGGACAGCAACATCGGCTCTTCCGAAGAACGGCTTTACCTGAGACTCGCTGAAGCACAATGGACGTCGTGTTGAAAGGACAAACAACCTACTTCAAAGCCGACAAGGACGGAGTATACAAGGGACGTCGGCTGGGGAATGGAAGTTCATTCTGCTGATAATGGACTTAGCCACTATCTGTCCCTCGAACGCTGAGGCACCTGCACTACAGGCTAACAACGCCGTCCGGTCTTATACAAACAACCAATGGTTCGTACCCTCGGTCCAGACGCTGGGGTGACTGTAGAGCTTTGGTGGGGTAAGTACTCCGAGCACACGCTATCTCGGTGTCCAGCAAAGCAACTGAATGGTTCCTGTTGTTGACAGACTCAACAGAGATGGACTCTATTGCTAGACGAAATGAAAATCAGATTCAGGGAGGCTGAAAGACTGCAAGGGCAGAACTGGAAGGCGACTGGAGTCTACATTGTTGCTAAACAGGTACTGGAAACTAGGATCTGTTTCATGGCTCAAGTTCTATTTGATTCTTTTTAATCTTCTCATGTATGATCCCATATATATATTGGTGCTTTGTGTCTCCCACTCATAATGACAAACCACAAGACTTGAACATCTGCTGGAAATTGAGGACATTTGAATATCATTTTCCTCTATTGTTGGATCCTTATCAATAAGAATTGTGTGGTACTTAAGTCGCACATTGAATGGATCTTTGATTCTCGTGTCAACCTTGATCTAACTTTTGGGATATAACAAATTGTTGTGACGTTGCACGTCGACATAAATGGACTCCGTGTCCTGAAGAAAATTGCCAGATTCCTCACTATTCCCGTGGAATATATATATATATATATATATATATATATATATATATATATACATATATACGAATAAAGTGTATATGAACGCGCACCTTCATAGAACATACAAAGCTCCATCAGCCAGGATCGAACCTGGGACCCCTTGTGCAAGAGGCAGGCATGCTAACCGCTAGGCTAAGGGACTGTATAATAGGAAACAACCATTCGAAATACTAAGTATTCGAATACCCTTCGTCTCACTATGGTGAGCAACGGGGTCTATCGGTTGTTTCCGAACAGAACACATAGCCAGCTGATAGCTGTATGTTCTATGAAGGTGCGCGTTCATATACACTTTATTCGTATTCATATACTCCGCGTTGTACAGTCAGGTTCGGTAAAACGCTATCAGCTGGCTATGTGTTCTGTTCGGAAACAACCGATAGACCCCGTTGCTCACCATAGTGAGACGAAGGGTATTCGAGCACTTAGTATTTCGAATAGTTGTTTCCTATTATACAGTCCCTTAGCCTAGCGGTTAGCATGCCTGCCTCTTGCACAAGGGTCCCAGGTTCGATCCTGGCTGATGGAGCTTTGTATGCTCTATGAAGGTGCGCGTTCATATACACTTTATTCGTATTCATATAACTCCGCGTTGTACAGTCAGGTTCGGTAAAACGCTATCAGCTGGCTATGTGTTCTGTTCGGAAACAACCGATAGACCCCGTTGCACGTCGGAATACCACATCGTTCCAATTCACTCTATTCCTTGCACGCCTTTCACCCTCTTGCATGTTCAGGCACCGATCACTCAAAATCTTTTTTACTCCATCTTTCCACCTCCAATTTAGTCTCCCACTTCTCCTCATTCCCTCCACCTCTGACACATATATCCTCTTGGTCAATCTTTCCTCACTCATTCTCTCTATGTGACCAAACCATTTCAAAACACCCTATTCTGCTCTCTCAACCACACTCTTTTGATTACCACACATCTCTCTTACCCTATTATTACTTAATCAAACCACCTCACACCACATATTGTCGTCAAGCATCTCATTTCCAGCACATCCACCCTCCTCCGCACAACTCTATCCATAGCCCAGGCCTCGCAGCCATATACCAATGTTGGAACCACTATTCCTTCAAAGGTACCCATTTTTGCTATCCGAGATAATGTTCTCGACTTCCACACATTCTTCAATGTTTTCAGAATTTTCGCCCGTTCCCCCACCCTATGATTCACTTCCGCTTCTATGGTTCCCTTCGCTGCCAAATCCACTCCTAGATATCCCTGGGGATAGGGGATGAAAAATACTTCCCACGCATTACTCACGTGTCGTAGAAGGCGACTAAAGGGGACGGGATCGGGGGGGCTGGAAACCCTCCCCTCCATGTATCTTAACTTTATATATATATATATATATATATATATATATATATATATATATATATATATATATATATATATATATATATATATATATATATATATACATATATATATATATATATATATATATATCATTGCTGTACCTAATAACCTTGCTCTTATTCACATTTACTCGCAACTTTCTTCTTTCACGCACTTTACCAAACTCAGTCACCAGCTTCTGCAGTTTCTCACATGAATCAGCCACCAGCGCTGTATCATCAGCGAACAACAACTAACCCACTTCCCAAGCTCTTTCATCCACAAGAGACTGCATATTTGCTCCTCTTTCCAAAACTCTTGCATTCACCTCCCTAACAACCCCATCCATAAACAAATTAAACAACTATGGAGACATCACACACCCCTGCCGCAAGCCTACATACACTGAGAACCAATCACTTTACTCTCTTCCTACACGTACATATGCCTTACATCCTCGATAAAAACTTTTCACTGCTTTTAACAAGTCGCCTCCAACACCATATATTTTTAATACATTCTACAGAGCATCTCTATCAACTCTATCATATGCCTTCTCCAGATTCATAAAATCTGTATACAAATCCATTTGCTTTTCTAAATATATATATATATATATATATATATATATATATATATATATATATATATATATATATATATATATATATATATATATATATACATATATATATATATATATCTATGTATATATATATATATATATATATATATATATATATATATATATATATATATATATATATATATATATATATATATATATATATATATATATATATATATATATATATATATATATATATATATATATATATATATATATTTTTTTTTTTTTTTTTTCTTTTTTTTCTTTTGCTTTGTCGCTGTCTCCCGCGTTTGCGAGGTAGCGCAAGGACACAGACGAAGGAAATGGCCCAACCCACCCCCATACACATGTATATACATACGTCCACACACGCAAATATACATACCTACACAGCTTTCCATGGTTTAACCCAGACGCTTCACATGCCTTGATTCAATCCACTGACAGCACGTCAACCCCGGTATACCACATCGATCCAATTCACTCTATTCCTTGCCCTCCTTTCACCCTCCTGCATGTTCAGGCCCCGATCACACAAAATCTTTTTCACTCCATCTTTCCACCTCCAGTTTGGTCTCCCTCTTCTCCTCGTTCCCTCCACCTCCGACACATATATCCTCTTGGTCAATCTTTCCTCACTCATTCTCTCCATGTGCCCAAACCATTTCAAAACACCCTCTTCTGCTCTCTCAACCACGCTCTTTTTATTTCCACACATCTCTCTTACCCTTACGTTACTTACTCGATCAAACCACCTCACACCACACACTGTCCTCAAGCATCTCATTTCCAGCACATCCGTCCTCCTGCGCACAACTCTATCCATAGCCCACGCCTCGCAACCATACAACATTGTTGGAACCACTATTCCTTCAAACATACCCATTTTTGATTCCGAGATAATGTTCTCGACTTCCACACATTCTTCAAGGCTTCCAGAATTTTCGCCCCCTCCCCCACCCTATGATCCACTTCCGCTTCCATGGTTCCATCCGCTGCCAGATCCACTCCCAGATATCTAAAACACTTCACTTCCTCCAGTTTTTCTCCATTCAAACTCACCTCCCAATTGACTTGACCCTCAACCCTACTGTACCTAATAACCTTGCTTTTATTCATATTTACTCTTAACTTTCTTCTTTCACACACTTTACCAAACTCAGTCACCAGCTTCTGCAGTTTCTCACATGAATCAGCCAACAGCGCTGTATCATCAGCGAACAACAACTGACTCACTTCCCAAGCTCTCTCATCCCCAACAGACTTCATACTTGCCCCTGTTTCCAAAACTCTTGCATTCACCTCCCTAACAACCCCATCCATAAACAAATTAAACAACCATGGAGACATCACACACCCCTGCCGCAGACCTACATTCACTGAGAACAAATCACTTTCCTCTCTTCCTACACGTACACATGCCTTACATCCTCGATAAAAACTTTTCACTGCTTCTAACAACTTGCCTCCCACACCATATATTCTTAATACCTTCCACATAGCATCTCTATCAACTCTATCATATGCCTTCTCCAGATCCATAAATGCTACATACAAATCCATTTGCTTTTCTAAGTATTTCTCACATACATTCTTCAAAGCAAACACCTGATCCATACATCCTTTACCACTTCTGAAACCACACTGCTCTTCCCCAATCTGATGCTCTGTACATGCCTTCACCCTCTCAATCAATACCCTCCCATATAATTTACCAGGAATACTCAACAAACTTATACCTCTGTAATTTGAGCACTCACTCTTATCCCCTTTGCCTTTGTACAATGGCACTATGCACGCATTCCGCCAATCCTCAGGCACCTCAACATGAGTCATACATACATTAAATAACCTTACCACCCAGTCAACAATACAGTCACCCCCTTTTTTAATAAATTCTACTGCAATACCATCCAAACCTGCTGCCTTGCCGGCTTTCATCTTCCGTAAAGCTTTTACTACCTCTTCTCTGTTTACCAAATCATTTTCCCTAACCCTCTCACTTTGCACACTACCTCGACCAAAACACCCTATATCTGCCACTCTATCATCAAACACATTCAACAAACCTTCAAAATAAAAAGATGTTCTGGAAGGAGGTAAATAAAGTGCGTAAGACAAGGGAGCAAATGGGAACTTCAGTGAAGGGCGCAAATGGGGAGGTGATAACAAGTAGTGGTGATGTGAGAAGGAGATGGAGTGAGTATATATATATATATATATATATATATATATATATATATATATATATATATATATATATATATATATATATATATATATATATATATATATATATATATATATATATATATATCTTTGTATATTTGTATATGTTGATATGTGTATGTGTGTGTATGGACATTTATGTAAATATATATGTGCATGTGAGTGGATGGGCCATTCTTCGTCTGTTTCCGTGCGCTACCTACCATAACTTTCGAAAAATTACACAATTTTAAATGATTCGATAATTCTATTCAACGGTATGACGATATAAGAAATCAAATGGAATAGCAATGTATTGTATTGTTGTAGTCTTTTTCCTATGCAAAGTGGACGAACACCTTTATTAACTATATCCCAGCGTGGTACAAGTAGTGACTATTGATATCTTCATATCAAAGATAGACAAAGATTTCACACTGATATCTGGTAGCAAGAAATAATCCGTATCATCCAGCCGTAAAGCAGATGTTGATAAACCTGGTTGGATAATTTTGAATTCTACTCTTTCGTATAGAACTGCCATGGCGGTATGTTCCCCATATTCTTCATTAATTCTTTCTCTCATCTTTTCTTCGGCCTAAAGTTGAGCCGGGAGGGAGAGGCGAGTAGGGAGGTACCATCTGCTTTACCATCCTGTCTCTACCACTGTTCACAGATCTTAGCTATAGACATCCTCGTTATGGACCATCAGATCTCCTGTTATCTGTGGTTCTTTAATTATTTCCATGTATTCAGTCGCACATCTCACTACGACCTTGGCTCTCCCACGTTCCATATTACCCAAGCTATCATTGCTTGACAAGACGGGCCAACCATAAATGTTTATCCTGATCCTACCCAACCCAAGGTAAATCACCTCAGCTACGTCTACTATGACGTCCAACAATGACAGTGTGTCAGTTACGTGTCACATCTCCCGCCACTGACTCCTGCCTGCTGCTACTCCCGCCTGCTGCTACTCCTGCCTACTGCTCTTGCTGCTGCTGAGGCAGACGGAGCCTTGCCTCAGGTCAGGTCCAGTCTTCTTGAACACCTTCTTCCATGCTCTAGGTTAAGCAGAATGATGAGTGAGGGTAGGAAGACAAAAATAACGCAGCCGGTAGATTGATAATTGATTTTGTAACACAAGATGAATATCATGTAAGACTAATTCATACAAACAAAAACAAGTGTATATAAAAACATTTATACTTGATCGCCGTTTCCGGCGTCAGCGAGATTGCGCCAGAAAACAGACGAAGAATGGCCCATATACATATATATATATATATATATATATATATATATATATATATATATATATATATATATATATATATATATATATATATATATGTAGGTTTGCGGCAGGGGTGTGTGATGTCTCCATGGTTGTTTAATTTGTTTATGGATGGGGTTGTTAGGGAGGTGAATGCAAGAGTTTTGGAAAGAGGGGCAAGTGTGAAGTCTGTTGGGGATGAGAGAGCTTGGGAAGTGAGTCAGTTGTTGTTCGCTGATGATACAGAGCTGGTGGCTGATTCATGTGAGAAACTGCAGAAGCTGGTGACTGAGTTTGGTAAAGTGTGTGAAAGAAAAAAGTTAAGAGTAAATGTGAATAAGAGCAAGGTTATTAGGTACAGTAGGGTTGAGGGTCAAGTCAATTGGGAGGTAAGTTTGAATGGAGAAAAGCTGGAGGAAGTAAAGTGTTTTAGATATCTGGGAGTGGATCTGTCAGCGGATGGAACCATGGAAGCGGAAGTGGATCATAGGGTGGGGGAGGGGGCGAAAATACTGGGAGCCTTGAAGAATGTGTGGAAGTCGAGAACATTATCTCGGAAAGCAAAAATGGGTATGTTTGAAGGAATAGTGGTTCCAACAATGTTGTATGGTTGCGAGGCGTGGGCTATGGATAGAGTTGTGCGCAGGAGGATGGATGTGCTGGAAATGAGATGTTTGAGGACAATGTGTGGTGTGAGGTGGTTTGATCGAGTAAGTAACGTAAGGGTAAGAGAGATGTGTGGAAATAAAAAGAGCGTGGCTGAGAGAGCAGAAGAGGGTGTTTTGAAATGGTTTGGGCACATGGAGAGAATGAGTGAGGAAAGATTGACCAAGAGGATATATGTGTCGGAGGTGGAGGGAACGAGGAGAAGTGGGAGACCAAATTGGAGGTGGAGAGATGGAGTGAAAAAGATTTTGTGTGATCGGGGCCTGAACATGCAGGAGGGTGAAAGGAGGGCAAGGAATAGAGTGAATTGGATCGATGTGGTATACCGGGGTTGACGTGCTGTCAGTGGATTGAATCAGGGCATGTGAAGCGTCTGGGGCAAATCATGGAAAGCTGTGTAGGTATGTATATTTGCGTGTGTGGACGTATGTATATACATGTGTATGGGGGTGGGTTGGGCCATTTCTTTCGTCTGTTTCCTTGCGCTACTTCGCGAACGCGGGAGACAGCGACAGAGCAAAAAAAAAAGAAAAAAAAAAAAAAAATATATATATATATATATATATATATATATATATATGTATATATATATATATATATATATATATATATATATATATATATATAAATATATTGTTATTATTGCTTTCTTATAATAGGAAAGAAAGGTGAAGACAACAGAGGTTTTCCTTCCAACACTCAGTATTTTGTTGCAGATTCTGTCAAAAATGTGGGAAAAGGTAGACTAAATATATATATATATATATATATATATATATATATATATATATATATATATATATATATATATATATATATATATATATATATATATATATATATATATATATATATATTTATATATATATATATATATTATATATATATATATATATATATATATATATATATATATATATATATATATATATATATATATATATATACATATATATATATATATATATATATATATATATTCACCTTTGATTGCCTTCATCCATTTCTGCCGGCACCTCTCCCCACAGGAAACAGTATCGCTGTCCCCTGCTTCAGCGAGGTAAAAGATTCGGTCACATTTACTGAACATAATCATTTATTCCAGAAGCGGTGTTGATGGTCGGTTACTAATGTATCTGTTAGGAATTTCACAATTTTGTTTCTGATTATTATTTCTTATACTTTTCTTTGAACTGAAGGGAAGTTAGCAGCAGGTAGGTACCTTGAAGCACATTTTCTATATCCCCTATTCGAGAACTCGTGTTATGCCAGCAAGTTTACAGTGGTCAGGGAGTTTCCCTTCCTGTAATGATCTCTTGAATATCTTAGTGTTAGGTAGAGCCATTTACCGGGTAGCTTCTCTTCGTATTATGGGGGATTTATCGTGTGACCCAAATGCTTTCATTGGATTTAGTCTGTCAAGGTATTTAAGTATTCTGTGGCATTCAATATCCTACATCTCCAATCTTTGATATTTGGTGTCCGAAGAAAATTCTGCGCCTGTGGTGTATTAGTTGAATGTTTCTATAGTAACCACTAAGTCGAAATGATCGTTTAGAAAGGAAGCCTCCTCTCTACTGCCGCTAGTTAAGGTGCAATTATCGTGTAACGATGGGCCAAATTATCCCAGAGTTTTCTTGCCTCTACAGTTTCTGAAGAGTCTTTTTTTAGGATTCGTTTTCGCTTCGTCGTGAAAAAGTCACGTTTTTTTCCAAATATAATTCGTCGGCTTGGTTCTGATTATTTTGTCAACAAGAGTTCTCCCTTTTAAAACTCCTTCCCACCTTTTAAGGGACCCTTTTGTTTCGTGTACAGATGTATTGTGTTCCTAAAGCCTCCCCACATCTTCTGAACCATGTACACGTCTGAGAGTCTAATCCAATATACTTTACCTGAGTCTTAGCGCAATACAAAATGAGTGTCGTATGGTCTCTGAAACTGAACCTGCTGTCTATAGTAAATCTGGCGAAAATATGATGGCTCTTCCTTAGCTTTTCACCGAATTCACAAGTGCTAATTAAGTCCCTGTTTTTGGACATCACCTCGTTGGGCCTCGGACCATTTTGTCCTAAAACATCGTCGTCTATTAAGAGAAATGATCTGTTTCCCTCCTAGTTACCTGTCATAAAGCCTCGGTTGTTACAACCGTTAAAATCTCTAATAGTTATCGCCTCTTATTCATTAAGGATGTAGTTCTGCCTTTCAAAGCTCTCCCATTTTCTACACAGAGTTTGTAGGGATATCTAATGTATTCAAGAAGAGTCTTATACGTCGATATCTATTCTTCCAACTGTGACTACCTTTAGACAGTCACGTGTTCATGGTAAAACACCTCCACCTGTAATGTGAAGCCTGTCATTTGAAAAGAGCGTTGTATCGAGGGTTGGCTATCTCTGCCAGTGAGTGATATTCATTGGAATATTACCAGATCTCTTTTATAGCTATCAGGTCTTACTAAGAGAGAACATTACAGTGAATTATCGAATCTTGTCTTTATTCAGTGATGAACTGTTTGAAATACATGAATAAATCAATAATTTGATGTATAAACGAAGATTGTTATCAGCTTTTTTAGAGGCAATTTTTTTTTTTTTTTTTTTTTTTATTTTTTTTTTTTTATACTTTGTCGCTGTCTCCCGCGTTTGTGAGGTAGCGCAAGGAAACAGACGAAAGAAATGGCCCAACCCCCCCCCCCCATACACATGTATATACATACGTCCACACACGCAAATATACATACCTACACAGCTTTCCATGGCTTACCCCAGACGCTTCACATGCCTTGATTCAATCCACTGACAGCACGTCAACCCCGGTATACCACATCGCTCCAATTTACTCTATTCCTTGCCCTCCTTTCACCCTCCTGCATGTTCAGGCCCCGATCACACAAAATCTTTTTCACTTCATCTTTCCACCTCCAATTTGGTCTCCCTCTTCTCCTTGTTCCCTCCACCTCCGACACATATATCCTCTTGGTCAATCTTTCCTCACTCATCCTCTCCATGTGCCCACACCACTTCAAAACACCCTCTTCTGCTCTCTCAACCACGCTCTTTTTATTTCCACACATCTCTCTTACCCTTACGTTACTCACTCGATCAAACCACCTCACACCACACATTGTCCTCAGACATCTCATTTCCAGCACATCCATCCTCCTGCGCACAACTCTATCCATAGCCCACGCCTCGCAACCATACAACATTGTTGGAACCACTATTCCTTCAAACATACCCATTTTTTGCTTTCCGAGATAATGTTCTCGACTTCCACACATTCTTCAAGGCCCCCAGAATTTTCGCCCCCTCCCCCACCCTATGATCCACTTCCGCTTCCATGGTTCCATCCGCTGCCAGATCCACTCCCAGATATCTAAAACACTTCACTTCCTCCAGTTTTTCTCCATTCAAACTCACCTCCCAATTGACTTGACCCTCAACCCTACTGTACCTAATAACCTTGCTCTTATTCACATTTACTCTTAACTTTCTTCCTCCACACACTTTACCAAACTCAGTCACCAGCTTCTGCAGTTTCTCACATGAATCAGCCACCAGCGCTGTATCATCAGCGAACAACAACTGACTCACTTCCCAAGCTCTCTCATCCCCAACAGACTTCATACTTGCCCCTCTTTCCAAAACTCTTGCATTTACCTCCCTAACAACCCCATCCATAAACAAATTAAACAACCATGGAGACATCACACACCCCTGCCGCAAACCTACATTCACTGAAAACCAATCACTTTCCTCTCTTCCTACACGGTATAATATATTCAATCGTCCAAGACTACATCCAGTCGCAGGTTTACCTCAGGTAATCGTAAAGGACCTCATAAGACCACTTCAATACTGATGAGTCTAAGGAAAGCTTCGGAGATGAATGACTGTAAAACACTACTCGGCTACAGGGGCGCAGGTGACCTTATAAGTACAGAAAGGGAATGGAATCTCGCGTTCTGAGCAAGAGAGATTGATGAGGATTTCCTTTCAGGCATTTATCATCGTCCCGCGGGAGCAGAGGAGAGCGTCAGGTTGAGGTGTGGGCCGGTGAAGCCAGGCCGGAGGGCGGTGATTGCCTACGCTCTGCTGTAGGGAGGGCGTTTCCAATACTTAATAACGCTACGAGAATGTGGTTTGTGTGTGGTTATAATCTATCGTGTTAGTGGATGTTTACGACCGGTCAATACGAGAGAGAGAGAGAGAGAGAGAGAGAGAGAGAGAGAGAGAGAGAGAGAGAGAGAGAGAGAGAGAGAGAGAGAGAGAGAGAGAGAGAGAGAGAGAGAGACGCCGGTGATTTCTCAGCTTTGTGACCTGAACCTGCACTCTAAGTCACTGAGCCTCAGAACCGAGACTGATTCAGAGGGGCCAAACATCCCATGAAGGTACAGAAATGAATCTGTTCTCAAGACCTTGTAGCCCACAGTGCTAGCCATATGGCATCGAGTTGGACTTAAAAGGAGTCAAGACTTCCTCCTATATTTATACGGGAAATGGAATTCTTCATCAGTCTTTCACTCAGTCTCCATGAGTCTGTCATTACTCAAAACATGAGCCTTTCCGCTTCTGTCAGTACTCAAAACACGGGTCCTCTTTCCTCTGTGAAAACTCAAAACATAAGCCGTCCGCTTCTGTCAGTATTCAAAATACGAACCTCCTTACTTCTGTCCGTACTCGGTAGGGGACAGACCCGAAAACTAATTGGGCTGTTAGACCCTTCGGCAACCGTTAGACTCATCAGCATTAACCCAGTCTTAATATAGCTCATTTAAGATATCTCTAGGATCCTACATTTGGATATAACCTTAGGGAACATAGATACTGTGAGGCAGACTTAGAGCAAAGCTGATGATTATATATCCTATTAATTTTCCTTTTTCATTCTTTTTGGGATGGACAGAAACCTCGTTTCACACAATTTACTAACGGGTATATAAAATTTGTTTATTCATTTCACTGCAATGTTCTAGCTTATCATACTTCTCTTCTTGTGTCATTAGCATTCTTTTTTATGCTAGATGAGACGGCAAGGGATAGAGGTCCTAATATATATGTATGTATATATTTATTTATTTATTTATTTTGCTTTGTCGCTGTCTCCTGCGTTAGCGAGGTAGCGCAAGGAAACAGACGAAAGAATGGCCCAACCCACCCACATACATATGTATATACATACATGTCCACACACGCAAATATACATACCCATACATCTCAATGTACACATTTATATACACACACAGACACATACATATATACGCATGCACACTATTCACAGTGTCTGCCTTTATTCATTCCCATCGCCACCTCGCCACACATGTAATAACATCCCCCTCCCCCCTCATGTGCGCGAGGTAGCGCTAGAAAAGACAACAAAGGCCCCATTCATTCACACTCAGTCTCTAGCTGTCAGGCAATAATGCCCGAAACCACAGCTCCCTTTCCACATCCTGGCCCAACAGAACTTTCTATGGTTTACCCCAGACGCTTCACATGCCCTGATTCAATCCACTGACAGCACGTCGACCCCGGTATACCACATCGATCCAATTCACTCTATTCCTTGCCCGATTTTCACCCTCATGCATGTTCAGGCCCCGATCACTCAAAATCTTTTTCGCTCCATCCTTCCACCTCCAATTTGGTCTCCCACTTCTCCTCGTTCCCTCCACCTACGACACATATATCCTCTTGGTCAATCTTTCCTCACTCATTCTCTCCATATGCCCAAACCATTTCAAAACACCATCTTCTGCTCTCTCAACCACGTTCTTTTTATTTCCACACATCTCTTATCCTTACATTACTTACTCGATCAAACCACCTCACACCACATATTGTCATCAAACACCTCATTTCCAGCTCATCCACCCTCCTGCGTACAACTTTATCCATAGCCCACGCCTCGCAACCATACAACATTGTTGGAACCACTATTCCTTCAAACATACACATTTTTGCTTTCCGAGATAATGTTCTCGACTTCCAAACATTCTTCAAGGCTCCCAGAATTTTCGCCCCTCCCCCACCCTACGATTCACTTCCGCTTCCATGGTTCCATCCACTGCTAGATCCACTCCCAGATATCTAAAACACTTTACTTCCTCCAGTTTTTCTCCATTCAAACTTACCTCCTAATTGACTTGACCCTCAACCCTATTGTACCTAATAACCTTCCTCTTATTCACATTTACTCTTAACTTTCTTCTTTCACACACTATACCAAACTCAGTCACCAGCTTCTGCAGTTTCTCACATGAATCAGCCACCAGCGCTGTATCATCAGTGAACAACAACTGGCTCACTTCCCAAGCTCTTTCATCCCCAACAGACTTCATACTTGCCCCTCTTTCCAAAACTCTGGCATTCACCTCCCTAACAACCCCATCCATAAGCAAATTAAACAACCATGGAGACATCACACACCCCTACCGCAAACCTACATTCACTGAGAACCAATCACTTTCCTCTCTTCCTACACGCACACATGCCTTACATCCTCGATATATATATATATATATATATATATATATATATATATATATATATATATATATATATATATATATATATATATATATTTTTTTTTTTTAATTTTCAAACTATTCGCCATTTCTCGCATTAGCGAGGTAGCGTTAAGAACGGAGGACTGGGCCTTTGAGGGAATATCCTCACCTGGCCCCCTTCTCTGTTCCTTCTTTTGGAAAAAAAAAAAAAATATATATATATATATATATATATATATATATATATATATATATATATATATATATATATATATATATATATATATATATATATATAGGTACAGTAGGGTTGAGGGTCAAGTCAATTGGGAGGTGAGTTTGAATGGAGAAAAACTGGAGGAAGTGAAGTGTTTTAGATATCTGGGAGTGGATCTGGCAGCGGATGGAACCAAGGAAGCGGAAGTGGATCATAGGGTGGGGGAGGGGGCGAAAATTCTGGGAGCCTTGAAGAATGTGTGGAAGTCGAGAACATTATCTCGGAAAGCAAAAATGGGTATGTTTGAAGGAATAGTGGTTCCAAAAATGTTGTATTGTTGCGAGGCGTGGGCTATGGATAGAGTAGTGCGCAGGAGGATGGATGTGCTGGAAATGAGATGTTTGAGGACGTGTGGTGTGAGGTGGTTTGATCGAGTAAGTAACGTAAGGGTAAGAGAGATGCGTGGAAATAAAAAGAGCGTGGTTGAGAGAGCAGAAGAGGGTGTTTTGAAATGGTTTGGTCACATGGAGAGAATGAGTGAGGAAAGATTGACCAAGAGGATATATGTGTCGGAGGTGGAGGGAACGAGGAGAAGAGGGAGACCAAATTGGAGGTGGAAAGATGGAGTGAAAAAGATTTTGTGTGATCGGGGCCTGAACATGCACGAGGGTGAAAGGAGGGCAAGGAATAGAATGAATTGGAGCGATGTGGTATACCGGGGTTGACGTGCTGTCAGTGGATTGAATCGGGGCATGTGAAGCGTCCGGGGTAAACCATGGAAAGCTGTGTAGGTATGTATATTTGCGTGTGTGGATATATGTATATACATGTGTATGGGGGTGGGTTGGGCCATTTCTTTCGTCTGTTTCCTTGCGCTACCTCGCAAACGCGGGAGACAGCGACAAAGCAAAAAAAAAAAAAAAAAAATAAAATATATATATATATATATATATATATATATATATATATATATATATATATATATATATATATATATATATTTTTTTTTTTTTTTTTTTTTTTTTTTTTATACTTTGTCGCTGTCTCCCGCGTTTGCGAGGTAGCGCAAGGAAACAGACGAAAGAAATGGCCCAACCCCCCCCCCCCCACATACACATGTACATACACACGTCCACACACGCAAATATACATACCTACACAGCTTTCCATGGTTTACCCCATATATATATATATGTACATATATATATATATATATATATATATATATATATATATATATATATATATATATATATATATATATATATATATATATATATATATATATATATATACCCTAGCCTGAGCCAGGTACCCATTCTATCGACCAAATTCTGAGGGTGAATGAACAGCTGGGTTGATTGTGGACCGACTGCCGCAACCAGAATTCGAACCTAAATGCTCAACCCTGGGCGGCCCGGGAATGCGTCACTGTCAGGAACGCTAATTGCCACACACGGGAGTCCATTAACACATTCTTGTTGACCCCCCCTTCTTTACACCTACACTCTTATGACCTAAGTTTGAAGCTGCTTCAGTTTTTTCCCCACCTCCTCCTCCTCCTCCTCCTCAACACATCTGTCCCTGACCGTTATCGGCCGTCTGGTGTTCCTCATTACCTCAAGCCATCCATCCTGACAAGAGGAGCTAACGCCACGACTGTTTGCCCTCAGCTCCCCTTGGGGAAATCACCTCACCCGCGTCTTCAACGACTTTCAGCAGCTCCACAGCGTTGGTAACATATCATACAACACGCCAGCTGCTGCAGGAGACGAATACTTTCTCCTCATTTACCTGTTTTTGTGCTTAAAAAGAATTCGCACTATGATTTGCTTTCTCGGTCTTAATATCATAATGGTAAACTTTGCGAAATTATTGATAGTAAACTCCATTTGCCATCTGTGAGACCATTTCCATTAGTTTGTCTGTGAGAGTTTGAGGTAATAGACACTCGGTTTCTGTTGAGTAAGTGTTTCCCCAGCTCACTATAGTCGACAATATCTGATATCATACGATACAGCGTATGATACTGCCGAAGCAGTAGAGGTCTGCCGTGGCGCTAACGAAAACACACTTATTTGTCGTGCAGAAAAAAACAACACAATAGATGCGTTTATGAATCAATATGATGAAAAATTTCGCTTCGAGTCCACAACTAACATTATTTGCGTCTCCTGAGTTACATGAAAAGTTTGCAGATTTTTTTCCTTTTGAAACATCTGTATTCCTTCTCCTTTGCTATCAAACATATTTATGAGTTTTTAAAATCCTGCAATGTCACGAATAGCCTCGAAAGGACCGAATGGTCTGATGGTGTCTGAATTCATTCCTTTGCATATGAGAGAAAGAGAACCGGTCCCAAAACTGATCCGTGTGGCACACCACTTGTTACGTCTAACCATTTAGCTTAAGGTCATCGAAGAACAACTCCATCCATACCATTTGACTTAACTGTTGCTGGTAATCTTTGATAGATTACGAATGCTGTCGGAAATCTGAAGTGATGACATTAACTGCATTACTTTTTATCAAATATGTTGATAAATTTATCAAAGACATAGGCGGTCTGTTAAACATGACTGACTTTTGTCGAAAATCATCATGGGAATTGTTTATCAAGCGGTAGCGTTCTAAATGACTTACAAAGTCTTGTCTCGAATGATGGTCCCCGTAAGTTTACCAACTACAGAAGTTAAGATAAGTGGGCTATAATTTCCGAGGCACAGTCTTGTTGCCTTATAAGTTACCCCGACTACAGAAGTTAAGCTAATTGGGTGATAATATCCGGGCACGGGGTATTAATGCTACATATATTAACTCCCAATATTCAGGAACTTTTCCCTTGGCAAATTACTCACCGAAAAGGGCAGTTAAAGACTTAACCACCTCATCCTTTTCATTCCTTTTACTGTCTACGGAGAAAAACGTATCTGGACCTGTCAATTCTACTGATTTTCATTACATTAAGGGTTGACAGTATATCTTCCAATTGTACATATGGAGAATGGTTGCCACTCCCAGCAATGGAAATGGAACTGGGATCTGAACCATGTCTTCAATGGTAAATGCTGAAAATTAAACAACTAATATTTTTCAAGACTTATCCTAGATGAGATTTAAACTAAAGAAAACGGACACAACCGCCTATTTCATTACCCTTGTCGAACAGGGTGTACCTTAAAAGTGCATATTGGACGAGGAAGTCTCTCATTCTAATATCTAATCAATCTTCAAAACACACTGATCAAATCATACTCTTATCCTCAAATGCAATAGTTTCTAACTCTGAAAATTCTTTTCGTGTACAGCGCTCAGGAGCGCGGAATATCGTGATATATGAGACACTTGTTGCATTGAAGTTCCTACAGAGGAGGCTCGGCCTTGATGCAAACAGGTTACGTTTGCTTTTTAAACCAGATCGCACAGGTTTACGTCGTACTGAAGATGCTGCTAATACGCGTGGCACTGAGCTTGTTCATGTGCTCATATCTCGTTAAAAGACTTACCTGCTCCAATAGAGTCTATCCTGTCCCTGTGGCATGTGTGTGGTAGCCCCCTGAAGCGGCAGGATCCCTGTATAAGGGGTCCTGGAGTTACAGTTACACCTTTATTAAAAAGGTGTTCTAGGGGTGTCTAAGGCTTCTAATTCTCAGACTTTGACTTTAAATCAATTGCATCAATAAATCTGTTTTTTTTCCACAATAACCAAATGATCCTGATTTTCGAGTGTCTAAAGATCCCAGGAGGAGAGAGGGCTGACCTGGCGTCGGCTTAGAATGGCATCACATCATCTCAAAATCTCTAAACAGGAATACACACACGTATCAGTTGTGCTTTCACAATCTGCCTCTCATCTGTTCATCATTGGATTTATATCATGAATGACTAATTCAATTTTCCCTCGAGCTAGCTTATGCTTGTGCAGATGCAAACTATATCGTTAAACCTGACTTATTTCTAATTTCGACGAAAACACAATGTCAAAAAGAACCTTTGACTCTCTTACTTCGTACACTGTCGTGGGGTATTATTCTAATCTTCCTACTATCTTGAGTACAACGTGACGACTCCTGGGAACGCCTGTACGACCCATGAGCATGACAGTACGACTCATGAGCATGACGGTACGACCCATGAGCACGAAGGTACGACCCATGAGCAGGAAGGTAAGACCCATGAGCACGACGGTACGACCCAGGAGCAAGCTTACCGATACAACCCATGGGTATGATGACATAAAACTATGATCCTACTCATTAAGGATCAACTCAAAAGCCGCCGTATCCAAACAGTCTTACTATCGTGGTTAAGAAATAGGAAGCCTCTCGACACTTTATTGCGTCGCGCTGTTAACTGACCATCTCGAATACACGTCAAGCGTCTCCAGTGAGACTACGTCGTCACGAGATATTACCTCCTAAAGGTTACACCTCCTTTCCGGTCTGGTCTTCCCGTTCACACCTGGGTTGTCGTCTCTATCATCAGAGACTCTCTGGTCTTACTAGCTCAAGGAATGATATAAGTGAGAATGTATGCTTATCAAAGTGCAGTCTTTGTATGAATCACATTACCAGATATATGTATTACATATATATATATATATATATATATATATATATATATATATATATATATATATATATATATATATATATATATATATATATATATATATATATATATATATATATATATATATATATATATATATATATATATATATATATATATATATTTTTTTTTTTTTTTTCTTTTTTTTCCTTTGTCGCTGTCTCCCGCGTTTGCGAGGTAGCGCAAGGAAACAGACGAAAGAAATGGCCCAACCCACCCCCATACACATGTATATACATACGTCCACACACGCAAATACACATACCTACACAGCTTTCCATGGTTTACCCCAGACGCTTCACATGCCTTGATTCAATCCACTGACAGCACGTCAACCCCGGTATACCACATCGCTCCAATTCACTCTATTCCTTGCCCTCCTTTCACCCTCCTGCATGTTCAGGCCCCGATCACACAAAATCTTTTTCACTCCATCTTTCCACCTCCAATTTGGTCTCCCTCTTCTCCTCGTTCCCTCCACCTCCGACACATATATTCTCTTGGTCAATCTTTCCTCACTCATTCTCTCCATATGCCCGAACCATTTCAAAACACCCTCTTCTGCTCTCTCAACCACGCTCTTTTTATTTCCACACATCTCTCTTACCCTTACGTTACTTACTCGATCAAACCACCTCACACCATACATTGTCCTCAAACATCTCATTTCCAGCACCATCTATCCTCCTGCGCACAACTCTATCCATAGCCCACGCCTCGCAACCATACAACATTGTTGGAACCACTATTCCTTCAAACATACCCATTTTTGCTTTCCGAGATAATGTTCTCGACTTCCACACATTCTTCAAGGCTCCCAGAATTTTAGCCCCCTCCCCCACCCTATGATCCACTTCCGCTTCCATGGTTCCATCCGCTGCCAGATCCACTCCCAGATATCGAAAACACTTTACTTCCTCCAGTTTTTCTCCATTCAAACTTACCTCCCAATTGACTTGACCCTCAACCCTACTGTACCTAATAACCTTGCTCTTATTCACATTTACTCTTAACTTTCTTCTTCCACACACTTTACCAAACTCAGTCACCAGCTTCTGCAGTTTCGCACATGAATCAGCCACCAGCGCTGTATCATCAGCGAACAACAACTGACTCACTTCCCAAGCTCTCTCATCCCCAACAGACTTCATACTTGCCCCTCTTTCCAAAACTCTTGCATTCACCACCCTAACAACCCCATCCATAAACAAATTAAACAACCATGGAGACATCACACACCCCTGCCGCAAACCTACATTCACTGAGAACCAATCACTTTCCTCTCTTCCTACACGTACACATGCCTTACATCCTCGATAAAAACTTTTCACTGCTTCTAACAACTTGCCTCCCACACAATATATTCTTAATACCTTCCACAGAGCATCTCTATCAACTCTATCATATGCCTTCTCCAGATCCATAAATGCTACATACAAATCCATTTGCTTTTCTAAGTATTTCTCACATACATTCTTCAAAGCAAACACCTGATCCACACATCCTCTACCATTTCTGAAACCACACTGCTCTTCCCCAATCTGATGCTCTGTACATTCCTTCACCCTCTCAATCAATACCCTCCCATATAATTTACCAGGAATACTCAACAAACTTATACCTCTGTAATTTGAACACTCACTCTTATCCCCTTTGCCTTTGTACAATGGCACTATACACGCATTCCGCCAATCCTCAGGCACCTCACCATGAGTCATACATACATTAAATAACCTTACTAACCAGTCAATAATACAGTCACCCCCTTTTTTAATAAATTCCACTGCAATACCATCCAAACCTGCTGCCTTGCCGGCTTTCATCTTCCGCAAAGCTTTTACTACCTCTTCTCTGTTTACCAAATCATTTTCCCTAACCCTCTCACTTTGCACACCACCTCGACCAAAACACCCTATATCTGCCACTCTATCATCAAACACATTCAACAAACCTTCAAAATACTCACTCCATCTCCTTCTCACAACACCACTACTTGTAATCACCTCCCCATTTGCGCCCTTCACTGAAGTTCCCATTTGCTCCCATGTCTTACGTACTTTATTTACCTCCTTCCAGAACATCTTTTTATTCTCCCTAAAATTTAATGATACCCTCTCACCCCAACTCTCATTTGCCCTCTTTTTCACCTCTTGCACCTTTCTCTTGACCTCCTGTCCCTTTCTTTTATACATCTCCCACTCAATTGCATTTTTTCCCTGCAAAAATCGTCCAAATGCCTCTCTCTTCTCTTTCACTAATAATCTTATATCTTCATCCCACCACTCACTACCCTTTCTAATCAACCCACCTCCCACTCTTTTCATGCCGCAAGCATCTTTTGCGCAATCCATCACTGATTCCCTAAATACATCCCATTCCTCCTCCACTCCCCTTACTTCCATTGTTGTCACCTTTTCCATTCTGCACTCAGTCTCTCCTGGTACTTCTTCACACAAGTCTCCTTCCCAAGCTCACTTACTCTCACCACCCTCTTCACCCCAGCATTCCAATATATATATATATTGGAAGGGATGACAATTATTCGCGTGATCAAGATATTCCTATGAGTCCACGGGGAAAATGAAACACGAAATTTCCCAAGTGCACTTTTGTGTAATAATCACATCATCAGGGTAGACACAAGAAAGAAACATAACAGTCAGTTAATATACATCAAAGAGACGAAGCTAGGACGCCATTTGGTAAACATGTGATTGTCCAATCACAATCACATGTTTACCAAATGGCGTCCTAGCTTCGTCTCTTCGATGTATATCAACTGACTGTGATATTTCTCTCTTGTGTCTCCTCTGATGATGTGATTATTACACGAAAGTGCACTTGGGAATTTTTCGTGTTTCATTTTCCGCATGGACTCATAGAAATATATATATATATATATATATATATATATATATATATATATATATATATATATATATATATATATATATATATATAAACGCCCATACATTCACATGTACATACATATACATAGACAGACATATACATATATACACATGTACATATTCATACTGCCTTCATCCATTCCTGTGTGTATTGTCTATTTCTGCGCTTTGGATATCTACATTTGAAGTAGATATATTGACAAACATTTCATAAAACAGGACGCACAAACACCTCCCTGGGAAACGGGCCGAAAAACAAATACCTGTTTTTCCCGAATACCGAAAAAAAAGACATGTAATTCATGTTCGTTTGCCCGATACATCTCCAAAATGTCGGACGACAAACCTTTTCCGATAACTGTGAGGGAGAAAATATAAATCCTGTACATGATAAAAAACAAACAAACAAAAAACAACGAGGAAATCACACATATTAGTAGGATGAGAATGCTAAACGTGGGTACGTAAACAGGGCCCAGAGAGCTGTCGTTAAGGTCGTCTATCTCATAGACATGGGATGCATCCTCCGCTCTCACGAACTCGAGAAATGACTTCATTAGCTCTCACGGCAAAACTTCATCTGTTCGTATTAATAACCTTCTAAATTATTATACGACAGGGAGAAAATACCACCGAGAGGGCGATAGTCATGCATTTATGGATGTAATAATAAACCTTCATGGCATAGCTTGGAGATCGGCCAACAGAATGGCTTAAATCCTATTCGGCAGATATTTCATTATATATATATATATATATATATATATATATATATATATATATATATATATATATATATATATATATATATATATATTTTCAGAAAAGAAGAGAGAATGTTGGGGTGAAGAGGGTGGTGAGAGTAAGTGAGCTTGGGAAGGAGACTTGTGTGAGGAAGTACCAGGAGAGACTGAGTACAGAATGGAATAAGGTGAGGACAAAGGAGGTAAGGGGAGTGGGGGAGGAATAGGATGTATTTAGGGAAGCAGTGATGGCTTGCGCAAAAGATGCTTGTGCCATGAGAAGCGTGGGAGGTGGGTTGATTAGAAAGGGTAGTGAGTGGTGGGACGAAGATATAAGATTATTAGTGAAAGAGAAGAGAGAGGCATTTGGACGATTTTTGCAGGGAAAAAATGCAAATGAGTGGCAGATGTATAAAAGAAAGAGGCAGGAGGTCAAGAGAAAGGTGCAAGAGGTGAAAAAGAGGGCAAATGAGAGTTGGGGTGAGAGAGTATCATAAAATTTTAGGGAGAATAAAAAGATGTTCTGGAAGGAGGAAAATAAAGTTCGTAAGACAAGGGAGCAAATGGGAACTTTAGTGAAGGGGGCTAATGGGGAGGTGATAACAAGTAGTGGTGATGTGAAAAGGAGATGGAGTGATTATTTTGAAGGTTTGTTGAATGTGTTTGATGATAGAGTGGCAGATATAGGGTGTTTTGGTCGAAATGGTGTGCAAAGTGAGAGGGTTAAGGAAAATGATCTGGTAAACAGAGAAGAGGTAGTAAAAGCTTTGAGGAAGATGAAAGCCGGCAAGGCAGCAGGTTTGGATTGCATTACAGTGGAATCTATTAAAAAAGGGGGTGACTGTATTGTTGACTGGTTGGTAAGGTTATTTAATGTATGTATGATTCATGTTGAGGTGCCTGAGCGTTGGCGGAATGCTTGCATAATACCATTGTACAAAGGCAAAGGGGATAAGAGTGAGTGCTCAAATTACAGAGGTATAAGTTTGTTGAGTATTCCTGGTAGATTATATGGGAAGGACTTGATTGAGAAGGTGAAGGCATGTACAGAGCATCAGATTGGGGAAGAGCAGCGTGGTTTCAGAAGTGGTAGAGGATGTGTGGATCAGGTGTTTGCTTTGAAGAATGTATGTGAGAAATACTTAGAAAAGCAAATGGATTTGTATGTAGCATTTATGGATACGGAGAAGGCATATGACAAAGTTGATAGAGATGCTCTGTGGAAGGTACTATGAATATATGGTGTGGGAGGCAAGTTGTTAGAAGCAGTGAAAAGTTTTTATCGAGGATGCAAGGCATGTGTACGTGTAGGAAGAAGAGGAAAGTGATTGGTTCTCAGTGAATGTAGGTTTGCGGCAGGGGTGTTTGATGTCTCCATGGTTGTTTAATTTGTTTATGGATGGGGTTGTAAGGGAGGTGAATGAAAGAGTTTTGGAAAGAGGGGCAAGTATGCAGGCTGTAGGGGATGAGATAGCTTGGGAAGTGAATCATTTGTTGTTCGCTGATGATACAGCGCTGGTGGCTGATTCATGTGAGAAACTGCAGAAGCTGGTGACTGAGTTTGGTAAAGTGTGTGAAAGAAGAAAGTTAAGAGTAAATGTGAATAAGAGCAAGGTTATTAAGTACAGTAGGTTTGAGTGTCAAGTCAATTGGGAGGTAAGTTTGAATGGAGAAAAACTGGAGGAAGTAAAGTGTTTTAGATATCTGGGAGTGGATCTGGCAGCGGATGGAACCATGGAAGCGGAAGTGAATCATAGGGTAGGGGAGGGGGCGAAAATTCTGGGAGCCTTGAAGAATGTGTGGAAGTCGAGAATATTATCTCGGAAAGCAAAAATGGGTATGTTTGAAGGAATAGTGGTTCCAACAATGTTGTATGGCTGCGAGGCGTGGGCCGCAGGAGGGTGGATGTGCTGGAAATGAGATGTTTGAGGACAATATGTGGTGTGAGGTGGTTTGATCGAGTAAGTAATGTAAGGGTAAATGAGGTTTGTGGAAATATAAAGAGCTTGGTTGAGAGAGCAGAAGAGGGTGTTTTGAAATGGTTTGGGCACATGGAGAGAATGAGTGAGGAAAGATTGACCAAGACGATATATGTGTCGGAGGTGGAGGGAACGAGGATAAGTGGGAGACCAAATTGGAGGTGAAAGATGGAGTGAAAAAGATTTTGAGTGATCGGGGCCTGAACATGCAGGAGGGTGTAAGGCGGGCAAGGAATAGAGTGAATTGGATCGATGTGGTGTACCGGGGTCGACGTGTTGTCAGTGGATTGAATCAGGGCTTGTGAAGCGTCTGGGGTAAACCATGATAAATTCTGTGGGGCCTGGATATGGAGGGGGAGCTGTGGTTTCGGGCATTATTACGTGGCAGCTGGGGACTGAGTGTGAACGAATGGGGCCTTTGTTGTCTTTTCCTAGCGCTACCTCGCACCCATGAGGGGGGAGGGGGATGTTATTCCATGTGTGGCGAGGTGGCGATGGGAATAAATAAAGGCAGACAGTATGAATTATGTACATGTGTATATATGTATATGTCTGTGTGTGTATATATATGTGTACATTGAGATGTATAGGTATGTATATTTGCGTGTGTGGACGTGTATGTATATACATGTGTATGGGGGTGGGTTGAGCCATTTCTTTCGCGTGTTTCCTTGCGCTACCTCGCAAACGCGGGAGACAGCGACAAAGCAAAATAAAAAAATATAAAAATATATTCCTATGCGTCCACGGGAAATGAAACACGATAAATTTCCAAGTGCACATTCGTGTAATAATCATATCATCAGGGGAAATACAAGAAAGAAATATAACAGTCAGTTTATATACAACGAAGAGACGTAGCTAGGACGCCATTTGGTAAACAAGTGACTACCCGAATGAAGGTCGGGTGAGTCCAAGACCGACAACAAGCGTATCATTAACTCATGTGCACAGGAAGGGGATCTGCATATAAAGTTTATCGACAACAAAGTATCCAATATCAAGTTTGCAATTCTTTGTGTATCTAATAATAATGATTCAAAAATGTTTATCTTGGTACTGGAGTTCGAGTTAATAAGTGAGATGGCATTACTCCAGTCAATACAAAGATCATAATCTTAACCATGATTAAATAAGTCATTTAATTCTTGTCATGTTTTTGTACTATATTCATGTTGTTTGAGTCTAACAGAAAGATACTTACAAGTCTGCCCAACAGAAAACTGACAGACTGGTAAAGATCTTTCTGTCAGACTGAAGCAACATAAGTATAGTATAAGAGCAGGACAAGAATCAAATCCTTTGTTTAATCACAACACCACGACATCTCCCTCACAACATCACGACATCTCCCTCACAACATCACGACATCTCCCTCACAACATCACGACATCTCCCTCACAGCACCACGACGTCTCCCTCAAAGCACCACAACTCTCCTCACAGCACCATGACATCTATCTCACAGTGCCATTGCGTCTCCCTCACAACACCACATTATCTCTCTCACATTAATCTTCCTCACATCACCTTGATGTCTACCTCGCAGTACTACGACGCGTTCTTCACAGCAGCTCGACATCTTTAGAGCCCCACGACATCTCCTTCACAGCAGCACGACATCTCCCTCGCAGAGCACGACATCTCCCTCACAGCGCACATCTCCCTCACAGCCCCGCTACATCTTCGTCACAGCACACGACATCTTCCTCACAGCACTACGATGTCCCCCAGACAGGACAACGACGTGTTCTTCTGAGCACCATGACGTCTTCATAGTCCCATGTCCTCTCCCTACACACCACCCTGACACACACACACACACACACACACACACACACCAGCAGCTCCAAGTCTCCTTTCAAGCTCAGATGCATCACGACTTCTACCCACACAAGCTCGGGCCAGCTTCGGCACAGCTCCGGGAGACCTAGCCAGAGCTCTAAGTCTGACCCGGTTGTTGACATAAAGTGAATAATTACATAAACAATCAAATCTCCCCCAACTCCCGACAAGGTCCGTCAATAAGTTAATTAGAGAGATTCAAGACCAGCATTATGTGTGTGTGTGTGTGTGTGTGTGTGTGTGTGTGTGTGTGTGTGTGTGTGTGTGTGTGTGTGTGGGTGTGTGTGTGGGGGGGGTGGGGGGGGAGGGCACGGTAAGGTCCGAGTGTAGCTGGCCAGGTACGTGAGAGACGTGTGAAGCATCAGACGTATTTTTATTCTTTTTCTTTTTTCTAAAGGGCTCGAGCTATCGCCAGGTAATCATTATGTAGGGCAAACCTTAGATAAAATACAAAGAAAAAAGGGCTAGAGATATAAAAAAAAAAAAGGAGATAATAGGAAATAATGTTTAAGAATTTTAGCGGATATTAGAAATCTTACTTTTGATGAGAGACAGGTCGTAGCTTGTCCGAAAGATATACAATGCCAAGACTTAGCGGTGGAAGGGAAGAAACAGACATCTAAACAGCTCATTTCATAGTTGCCATGGGCCACTCAGTAATCCATTTTTGACACAGTAATTTGTAGCGATGAAGGGATGAGAACCAGTGTTGTGGTGTTGAAGTGGGTCAAGTCATGAGGCCGGCAGACAGTAAATACGTTGACCCAGAACCAGCATACATGTGAGCACTGCACACTGGGACGTATAAATCTTTTGTGTAATCAAGGCAAACATACAGAGGAGAACATATCATTCATCTACAAAAGACCCCATTTTCTTCGGGTCAAACTTAGACATTCACTTAAAGTGGACACATAAGATATTGCGGTTATACGATATACATTTGCTGCACCGACTGTTGTATACACAGACCAATTCATAGGTGATGGGTCAAGCTATAAGAAGCTTTATCAAGAGAAAAGGAAAGAAATATAGATTTCCTAAGGCTTTAAGTTTGAGTGCATTGTCTCTGTCTCACTAGGAGATTCTGTCTAAACTTACATTTACAGAGGTACTTTTGACGAGGCGAGGCACAGATGATGGAGCCACCATGAAACAAGTGAAGGACTACAGTATTGAGTCGTCTACATACGGGTGGTTCATATGGTGATGACGAAAGGATTTCATTGATGACAAGAAGGTTCAATGGAAGAGACACAGGACAGATAAAGGTAGTAGAGTGACGACGCTGCTGTTTGTGACAGACGAAGTTGATCCATCAATAATCACGGGGATGGACAGAACCCTGAACTCAATGAAGGCGGGTCATATGAAGAGGGGAAGTTCAAACCCACATACAACACAGTCTAATGATTAAAGTTTGGGTTACGTCAAGAGCTGTTGCATAGAGTTCCACACAGGCTCTCGAAGATGACAAGATATGAGTGATCTCTCTCTCTACATAGGCCATAATGATGCTACTGAGAGCTTCAAGATGCGCACGGATATGAATATTGAGGAAACAAACATCTGGAGACTTTGATAGTAGACGGAACTATAGAGCAATCTAAGACGACAGCTGGATGGGACTGGAAAGCTGGAAGACTTGGAAAAGTCACCCTCTCTTCTGGGACAGGATGTGTCCATCCTTGTATCCAAGAAGAAGGACAAGTTTTGATACTGAAGCGTAAGGAAACAGACGCAGGCTCCATAGCACGAGGGCAGATGCCATCTGCTCCACACGCCTTGTTTGTGTCCAGAGAGTGATTGGCTTTTTTAGGATGGAAGAAAAAGTACGTAATCACTCGTGGGGGCCGGGTGCTGGATTAGCGGGAGGCGCCTCAAGGGATTAGAAGATGTTGGGATCAACTAAGTTTAGGTTCGAGGAGAGAAGAGACCCATCAACTATTGCTTTCTTATTAGAAGAGAACTATTGTGACGTCGGAAAAGTGAAGTGAGTGAAAGAGCACGACAGAAGCTGTCAATTATCCTTTACGTTGCCAGAGAGTAGAAAGACCGATGATTGGGAGAAGGGGAGACATTGTTAAGCTTCTGTTGGACGGACGAACGTTTCACTTCACGAATGACTTATTGATTTCGTGCGGAGGTGGAAGCTAAATGTAATCGAAGGAAGGGGAGTTTTCCTTGGGTCTAACACCCAGTTTTATTTCTTTCTTTTCCCGAATGTCCCCAAATCAGATATGGCTGAACCACGGAAATGGAAGAGGAACAGGGATTTACGCGCCTCCATCCCTACAACAGTAGTCTCTGTTACAAGCTTGGCAGAAACAGAAGCACCACCTGAAGGAGGAACGGTAATCTTTCCATGGGAAATCGAGGAAGAATTGCCGTTTAGTTCAGTTTTCTTTTGACTGAGAAGTCGTGGAGGTTCTAATATGCCGATGTTGGCGTTTATATGGGGGAGTCGTGGAGGTGTGGTGAGTGGAAAAGTCATTTTCAGGAGTGTGATCAGATAAACGAATCCAGGATGAGATAATGTATATATATCGCGGAGGAATAGAGGTGAAAAATAGATCCAGAATGTTAGGAAAGTGGTCTTAATGTGGATTATGAGTAGGTTGGTTGATTATTTGCGTCAGATCATGAAAAACAGTAAATGTAAGGAGTTGACTCCGTCCTTCCCACTCCACTATCTGAATGGGAAGACTTCGGCTATTCCCTGTGAAGGACACTGATATTTACTGTATGTAGGAGACTTCAGCTGAGAGGCGATTCTTAAGCCAGATGATGCCAATGGTTGTAGAATCAAGGCCCATAAGCCATAAGATATGTGTGCTGGTGTTGGGAGAAGAAGCACAAACGTCTCCTTTACAGCAGAATTGTGAATAAAGATTATAGATGGTATAGAGGATAAATGAAAGCATGATAAACTTAACCTAGTAGAGTGAAATGTGTTGAGAGCAATTTGGTGTTCAAAAGAAGAAAGGCAAGTGAAAATACCACAAATGTTGGTGAAAGGAATGGAAAATAAGTCATTAAGGTCAATTAGAGAGGTAAGGGTATTGAAGGGACTGGATAATGCTATATCCTGTGTCCTCTCTCTCGTTGGCAGCAGAGACCGGCGGGACCTTTGAGATTCTTCACGTCCAAAATCTCTTTTTTTCTTTTTTGGTTTACAGTGAGAGTAGAGAGAAGGAGAGAATATAGAAACAGGAGGTAAAAAGAGTAAGACGGTGTATGGTGTATATTAGGAGAAAAAGGTGAGGTTAACATCATCGTGTAGTTCCAGTTAGACAGAAATCAAGACCTGTAGTCCTACAGGGGAGAGTGTAAGACGAGCGTGGGCCCCACTTTAACACCCCTAAGTTAGGAGGGTAGCACTTCCCCAGCAGGCTCCTGTCAACAACCTACCTTCATGAAGGTATTAAGACGGTGGTTACGGGCACCACTTTTGCACTCCGAAGTCGAGATGGGATTACCACAGAGGCAGATGGGCTCTACAAGACACTATAACCCATGAGGTTTGTTCCCAGTATAGTTATGGGGGACGAGGCCTTGTAAGGCGCCAGTAGTAATCGACCACCTCACTCCTCTGTGCCAGAGTCAGACTTGTCCCCAAGTCACACAAACGGTCACTCAGACTGAACGCCAGTCTTGAGCACAGCTGGCGTGCCTACCACGTCAACCCAGACAGATAGCTGAAAGTCAGTGGTATCCAGAGAGAGAGAGAGAGAGAGAGAGAGAGAGAGAGAGAGAGAGAGAGAGAGAGAGAGAGAGAGAGAGAGAGAGAGAGAGAGAGAGAGAGAGAGCTATGCAATCACTCAAAATGAAGTACATTGGCAAGCAGACTACTCTCAGCACAGTTGCCTCAAAAGGCTTCCTTTAGTTACTTTTCAGATGTACAGCATGAGATTCTAAGCCACTCTCGCCCAGCCAGTGAACATGTTCCTATGTGGCATGAACCACGAATGCGTTCCGAAACCCTGCTCTCTGTTCCGGCGTTCCCATTCCTCACTCACATATAGAGGCACACACACAGACACAGGCACACAGACTCATACACACACACACACAGACACACACACACACACACACACACACACACACACACACACACACACACACACACACACACAGGAAAAACCCCGACTCATACACAATACATGAAATACAATATTTCTCGCAATAACTGGAGCTCGTAACCTCCAGCAGGAACCATGACTGGCTGCAAATGGAGGTGACATAAGTCAGAAGTGGTGACGGCGGGAGCTGACAGAGTCTGGTACTGTTTTCTTTTCTTTTTCATTCATCATTTTCATTCAGCAGACTTCTCGACTAGGGTTATAGATTCAAAGAGGAAGACCCATAGAACTATGTACACCATCTTGATACGCCAACATCTCTGAGAGACTGACCCATGCAACCTGCTTCAGTCTTGATCCTCCTGAGGACGCGTCTCTTCAACCCAGTGTTCGACCTGACCCTCTGAGCCAACAGGCGTTTCCCACACAGGCTCTCCCAGCCACGGGCCTCTCCACGTCTTCCTACCATCGTACCGGAACTATGTGAAGCCACCCTCCAGTATTTTCTCACAATTTACAAATACGAACTGAGTCCAAGGGAATTCAAAGAGCAACAGACCATTACAGCCTAACGAAGCTGTTTGAGACAATGGTAGAAAACAGAGACTCATAGATTAGATGTGGTAGGAAAAGAAAGATGTAGATTGTTTTCAGTTTTCTACCGTAGAGAACTCGATCACACTTCATGTTTCTCTCGTGACTGGTAACAAGACCCGTGTACCTCCGACCCAGCAAGGGCACTGACCTGCCTGTGGCCGGTGTAAGCCTTTACGAGAGCAGTATTGGATCTCTAGCTCGTATGATGGTGTCATATATGCTGTTATGATATCATATATGCTGTTATACCATATATGTTGTTATGATATCATATATGCTGTTATGTTTTCATATATGTTGTTATGATATAAATGCTGTTATGATTTCATATACGCTATAATGTTATCATAGATATCCTTACAACATCATGTTACTGCAACATCACATATGTAATTATAGCAGGACGTAATCCAATGCTCCTGGGGTAGGGGAAAAAGAAGACTTCCCACGTATTCCCTGCGTGTCGTACAAGGCGACTAAAAGTGATGGGAGGGGAACTGGAAATCCTCCCCTTCAGTTTTACCTATTTCATTGTACTTGATCACCGTTTTCCGTGTCAGCCAGGAAACAGACGAAGAACACCCCATACGCTGATGTACACTCACACACACACACACACACACACACATATATATATATATATATATATATATATATATATATATATATATATATATATATATATATATATATATATATATATATATATATATAAAAGATTTTCTGGAGGGACGTAAATAAAGTGCGTAAGACAAGGGAGCAAATGGGAACTTCAGTGAAGGGGGCTAATGGGGAGGTCATAACAAGTAGTGGTGATGTGAGGAGATGGAGTGAGTATTTTGAAGGTTTGTTGAATGTGTTTGATGATAGAGTGGCAGATATAGGGTGTTTTGGTCGAGGTGGTGTGCAAAGTGAGAGGGTTAGGGAAAATGATTTGGTAAACAGAGAAGAGGTAGTAAAAGCTTTGCGGAAGATGAAAGCCGGCAAGGCAGCAGGTTTGGATGGTATTGCAGTGAAATTTATCAAGAAAGGGGGTGACTGTATTGTTGACTGGTTGGTAAGGTTATTTAATGTATGTATGATTCATGGTGAGTTGCCTGAGAATTGGCGGAATGCTTGCATAGTGCCATTGTACAAGGGCAAAGGGGATAAGAGTGAGTGCTCAAATTACAGAGGTATAAGTTTGTTGAGTATTCCTGGTAAATTATATGGGAGGGTATTGATTGAGAGGGTGAAGGCGTGTACAGAGCATCAGATTGGGGAAGAGCAGTGTGGTTTCAGAAGTGGTAGAGGATGTGTGGATCAGGAGTTTGCTTTGAAGAATGTATGTGAGAAATACTCAGAAAAGCAAATGGATTTGTATGTAGCATTTATGGATCTGGAGAAGACATATGATAGAGTTGATAGAGGTGCTCTGTGGAAGGTACTAAGAGTATATGGTGTGGGAGGCAAGTTGTTAGAAGCAGTGAAAAGTTTTTATCGAGGATGTAAGGCATGTGTACGTGTAGGAAGAGAGGAAAGTGATTGTCTCTCAGTGAATGTAGGTTTGCGGCAGGGATGTGTGATGTCTCCATGGTTGTTTAATATGTTTATTGATGGGGTTGTTAGGGAGGTGAATGCAAGAGTTTTGGAAAGAGGGGTAAGTATGCAGTATGCAATCTGTTGGGATGAGAGAGCTTGGGAAGTGAGTCAGTTGTTGTTCGCTGATGATATAACGCTGGTGGCTGATTCATGTGAGAAACTGCAGAAGCTGGTGACTGAGTTTGGTAAAGTGTGTGAAAGAAGAAAGTTAAGAGTAAAAGTGAATAAGAGCAAGGTTATTAGGTACAGTTGGGTTGAGGGTCAAGTCAATTGGGAGGTAAGTCTGAATGGAGAAAAACTGGAGGAAGTAAAGTGTTTTAGATATCTGGGAGTGGATCTGGCAGCGGATGGGACCATGGAAGCGGAAGTGAATCATAGGGTGGGGGAGGGGGCGAAAGTCCTGGAAGCCTTGAAAAATGTTTGGAAGTCGAGAACATTATCTCGGAAAGCAAAAATGGGTATGTTTGAAGGAATAGTGGTTCCAACAATGTTGTATGGTTGCGAGACGTGGGCTATGGATAGAGTAGTGCGAAGGAGGGTGGATGTGCTGGAAATGAGATGTTTGAGGACAATATGTGGTGTGAGGTGGTTTGATCGAGTAAGTAATGGAAGGGTAAAAAATGGAAGGGTAAGAGAGATGTGTGGAAATAAAAAGAGCGTGGTTGAGAGAGCAGAAGAGGGTGTTTTGAAATGGTTTGGTCACATGGAGAGAATGAGTGAGGAAAGATTGACCAAGAGGATATATATGTCGGAGGTGGAGGGAACGAGGAGAGTGGGAGACCAAATTGAAGGTGGAAAGATGGAGTGAAAAAGATTTTGAGTGATCGGGGCCTAGACATGCAGGAGGGTGAAAGGCGGGCAAGAAATAGAGTGAATTGGATCGATGTGGTATACCGGGGTCGACGTGCTGTCAATGGATTGAATCAGGGCATGTGAAGCGTCTGAGTAAACCATGGAAAGTTGTGTGGGGCCTGGATGTGGAAAGGGAGCTGTGGTTTCGGGCATTATTACATGACAGCTAGAGACTGAGTGTGAACGAATGGGGCCTTTGTTGTCTTTTCCTAGCGATACCTCGCTCACATGAGGAGGGAGGGGGTTGTTATTCATGTGTGGTGAGCTGGCGATGGGAATAAATAAAGACATAGTATGAATTATGTACATGAGTATATATGTATATGTCTGTGTGTGTATATATATGTGTACATTGAGATGTATAGGTATGTATATTTGCGTGTGTGGACGTGTATGTATATACATGTGTATGGGGGTGGGTTTGGCCATTTCTTTAGTCTGTTTTCTTGCGCTACCTCGCAAACGCGGGAGACAGCGACAAAAAAAAAAAAATATATATATATATATATATATATATATATATATATATATATATATATATATATATATATATATATAAGCGCCCATGCACGCACATATACATATCCACTCATATACATACATATACATACGCATACTCAGACTTATGTATATATACATGTACATATATACATGCTTGCTTTCATCCATTCTCGGCGCTACCCCTTCCCACAGGAAACATCATCGCTACCCCCTACTTCAGCAGGGAGCCTCAACTTCTCTCTCTCTCGCAAGGGATCCATAAAACACAGCTGTTGGGATGGCGACCTCACTCTCTACCTTCACTCGTGGGGCTGTAACCTTCAGCACCCACTCCAGGTGTCGTTTTCTCTCTCTCTCTGTCTATTTCTCCTGGTAGTATCCTCACCTTGTTATTATTCGTGGCAGGCACCTGGGTCGGCAGTTTTAAAAGTGTCGTGCGACAACCTGCTGTTGAAGGCGTTAGGGCCATCATATACATGTCAGAGAGAGAGAGAGAGAGAGAGAGAGAGAGAGAGCGCGTGCGTGCGTGTGGGGAGGGAGGGGGGATGTCATGGACGGGGTCTCATTCACATTAATGGGGCCCATTCAAGTTGCATTATAGACTTGAGAACCATTTAAAGCGTCTCACTGACGCGAGGAGGGCAATCTAATGCGTGTTACTCACATTAGCGACGTCGTTACAGGTCTGGTTTTACCCCCTCTCCCCCCCAACTTCTGAGGGTAAACACAGTGGCTAGATTACCAAAGACTGAGGTGGTCCCACTTCCTCGTTGAACAGGCCATATGTGGTCATAGCCTGTGCTGGTAAACTGTCTAAGGACTTTGTTGAGGTAAATCGTTTATCTAAAGTCATTCTTGTTGCTATAGTAGACAGTGTTAGGGCACTGCGAATCATTTTATAGTAGACAGTCTGAGGTCACTGCGGGTGTTAATAGACTGTTTGAGGTCATTTTATAGGAAAGCAAACTAACTGAGGTCGTTCTGAAGCTTAGTGAAAAGTCTGAGGTCATTATAGTTGTTAGTGAAACACCTCGGGGCGTTGTGGGTGTTAGCAGATAATCTGGGGTCATTGCAGGTCTTCCTAGACCACCTAAGGTCATTGTGGGGTCTTAGCAAACCATCTGAGGTTGTTGTCGATATCATCTATGATCATTGTGGGTCTTAGGATATCATCTGAGGTCACTGTGGGAGTTGACACACCATCTGAGGTCACTGTGGGTGTCTTTGAGTCCCTTATCTTAACATGTGCCCATCCCCCATGTGCTGGATGGGACGTGGCCTTTCAGAAGGGCTTAGGTAACAGCCACTGTACCATCTTCCTACACCAGTCCTGTCTCTATTTGAGTTCATCACATCAAAAAAAAGATCTCAGGAAGAGGTACTGGGTCTTCATTTTCTTGTGGCCTTTGCAAAATCCGGATCATTTCTTTTTTTTTCAACGAGGAACGAAAGAGTTTATCGCCATGAGGATGATAGAAGGAACATGCGTGACTTGGATTTGTCATTACGCCATATGATCCGGGTTCACGTAGAAGAGAGAGAGAGAGAGAGAGAGAGAGAGAGAGAGAGAGAGAGAGAGAGAGAGAGAGAGAGAGAGAGAGAGAGAGAGAGAGAGAGAGAGAGAGAGAGAGAGAGAGAGAGAGAGAGAGAGAGAGAGAGAGAGAGAGAGGTAACGAACTGGAAACATACAGCAGGAGTCGCAGACTCGTAACTGTAGGAGAGTGTAGACATTTGGTCTAATGATCACAGTCTCGACACTTCCATCTACATACTGAATAGGTAAGAGAATCACACACACATACACACACACACACACACACACACACACACACACACACACACACACACACAAGTGATTTCAAGAGACTTGGGCTCCACAAATGAGATAATTCCCTCACCAAACAGCAAAATTAAGTAATTACAAGTAGGTACTGTAATCAAAATTAAGTAATTACAAGTAGGTACTGTAATCACACACATACACACACCAGATCCGCCGGCATTGTTATCAGTAACTAAGAACATACACACAGTCGTGAGGTGGACTGTCACACTGACTCAAGACTAACCGAAACGTAAGGCACACAGTTCACTGACCCCAGAGGAACCAAGCCTCGGCTCCAGACCCCATATTATTAGCTGGCTCAATGGGGTCGTGTGCCTTTGTGTCTATCTACATTTCCAGACTATTGGGTCCCTGGCTGCTTTCCAGGAAGAGAAAAAAGGAACAAAAACTAGGAACGAGAAGGAGAACCCTCCTGTGTGGGCAGCCATTCCATCCTGCAATGGCTGGAGGGAAATGACAGTCATCTGACAAAGTATATACAATTAATGACAGACCATAAAGTGTGTCAGTGTGGGGTCTGGCAGTGAGTTTGACTCGGAGCTGTGTGATCGAACATATCACGGATCCCTAATGGGAGTCTCCTGGAGTATTGTTGTGGTGTTGAGGCTGAAGGACTAATCACTACATATCTGGTGGTGACAGCTGATTTAATCGAGGCTGAGTTGTAATCAATAGATCTCGAACACACAGTTCCTTTACACGTGGGTTGCTTCGGCTTCTAGAAACAAGTCGTGAGTGCTAGCAAGAAACAGTTAACCCACGTTCTCCTGCATTGAGCTGAATCCGCCTTTAATCCTTGCTTAGAGGCTGCGCTCCTGCACCTTCTAAAGGGCAGGTAAGGAAGCTCACTAAATAATGCAAGGTAGGCTTAAGAAGCAATACGTAGGTGTAGGCTTGGGCAGGAGGGCATTCTTCATTATGAGGAAAGGCAACAAACAACGTAGATCTACAGTGAGCTATGTAGGGTCCTGGGAGAGATATATTGGTAGGGTGTGGTGTTGGACTCTTTCAAGTGATCGAAAAAAGAAAATCCATAGGTTTGTACTAGTCGGAGGACGCTTGATCATATATACAGTAACGAGGTTAAAGATCCAGGTATCTCTAGTCTTGTGGACTTGATAGCAAAACCCAAGTATAGCCTGGAGGGTCCTATATAGGAGTCTTATGAGGGATGGGTCCTGTATAGGAGTCTTATGAGGGATGGGTCCTATATAAGAGCCTCGTGAGGGAGGTCTGGTGGGTAATGAGACTAGTGGCTGTGGCCTACAGCGTTGTAGACTGGGTCTAGAGCCTATGAGGTGTTTCAGGTGGTTTAGATTGTGGTGGATCCCAGTGGGTGTATTGACAAAGGTTAACTAACGCCTCTTACCTCTTGAGTAAACCACTATGCTTATGCTAGAAGCAGGATTGCCTGCCACGTGTCCATGAAGAAAGAAGAGGAGTGAACTTCTGGAAAAGGCTGTACAGTCATATGAAATCTATATTTCCTTTTAATCTAAGCCAGTGGCTGCCATAATGTGCATGATGACACAGGGAAACAAGAAATGATTATGCTGAGAAACTCAGAGATGGGTTTGTGTATATCAACTCAAGCAACTTGATCAAGTTTTCAATCTTGTATTACGACCTTCAGGAAGAGATGCCATGTACCTATATACATGCTTTTCACGAGTCGACATGGACAGGTAAGCATAATCATTCTATATACAGACTAAACAAATACTCTTCTCCCTCTCTCTCTCTCTCTCTCTCTCTCTCTCTCTCTCTCTCTCTCTCTCTCTCTCTCTCTCTCTCTCTCTCTCTCTCTCTCTCTCTCTCTCTCTCTCTTTCTCTCTCACACACACACACAGAAGGGCTTCCGTGGTGCGGTGGTTAGCGTCGCTGACCCTGACTGACGTAAGGGGCCCGAAAGGTTTCTAATCCTGGGCACGGCAGCCGGCCTTCGACTAATGCAAGGTGTTCATCCTCCCTTCCTCTGTGTATATGTGTGTGTTTGTATGTGTGTGTGTGTGTGTGTGTGTATGTGTGTGTGTGTGTGTGTGTGTGTGTGTGTGTGTGTGTGTGTAAACATGTAGGGGGAAAGACGTGGCACTTTTGAACAAGGTTGAGGGACAAGGGCAACACGATCATAAAACTTTTTCCCCCATAACACACACAAACACGCACTCACACACACACACACACACACACACACACACACACACACACACACACACATACACGCACATACACACACACACAGAGGGACTTTCATGATAATATATATTTTTTTTTTTCTTTTTTTTGCTTTGTCGCTGTCCCCCGCGTTTGCGAGGTAGCGCAAGGAAACAGACGAAAGAAATGGCCCAACCCACCCCCATACACATGTATATACATACGTCCACACACGCAAAATATACATACCTACACAGCTTTCCATGGTTTACCTGGGCCAGACGCTTCACATACCCCGATTCAATCCACTGACAGCACGTCGACCCCGGTATACCACATCGCTCCAATTCACTCTATTCCTTGCCCTCCTTTCACCCTCCTGCATGTTCAGGCCCCGATCACACTAAATCCTTTTCACTCCATCTTTCCACCTCCAATTTGGTCTCCCTCTTCTCCTCGTTCCCTCCACCTCCGACACATATATCCTCTTGGTCAATCTTTCCTCACTCATTCTCTCCATGTGCCCAAACCATTTCAAAACACCCTCTTCTGCTCTCTCAACCACGCTCTTTTTACTTCCACACATCTCTCTTACCCTTACGTTACTTACTCGATCAAACCACCTCACACCACACATTGTCCTCAAACATCTCATTTCCAGCACATCCATCCTCCTGCGCACAACTCTAACCATAGCCCACGCCTCGCAACCATACAACATTGTTGGAACCACTATTCCTTCAAACATACCCATTTTTGCTTTCCGAGATAATGTTCTCGACTTCCACACATTCTTCAAGGCTCCCAGAATGTTCGCCCCCTCCCCCACCCTATGATCCACTTCCGCTTCCATGTTTCCATCCGCTGCCAGATCCACTCTCAGATATCTAAAACACTTCACTTCCTCCAGTTTTTCTCCATTCAAACTCACCTCCCAATTGACTTGACCCTCAACCCTACTGTACCTAATAACCTTGCTCTTATTCACATTTACTCTTAACTTTCTTCTTTCACACACTTTACCAAACTCAGTCACCAGCTTCTGCAGTTTCTCACAAGAATCAGCCACCAGCGCTGTATCATCAGCGAACAACAACTGACTCACTTCCCAAGCTCTCTCATCCCCAACAGACTTCATACTTGCCCCTCTTTCCAAAACTCTTGCATTCACCTCCCTAACAGCCCCATCCATAAACAAATTAAACAACCATGGAGACATCACACACCCCTGCCGCAAACCTACATTCACTGAGAACCAATCACTTTCCTCTCTTCCTACACGTACACATGCCTTACATCCTCGATAAAAACTTTTCACTGCTTCTAACAACTTGCCTCCCATACCATATATTCTTAATACCTTCCACAGAGCATCTCTATCAACTCTATCATATGCCTTCTCCAGATCCATAAATGCTACATACAAATCCATTTGCTTTTCTAAGTATTTCTCACATACAATCTTCAAAGCAAACACCTGATCCACACATCCTCTACCACTTCTGAAACCACACTGCTCTTCCCCAATATATATATATATATATACATATATATATATATATATATATATATATATATATATATATATATATATATATATATATATATATATATATATATATATATATATATATATATATATATATTCCTATGAGTCCACGGGGAAAATGAAACACGATAAATTCCCAAGTGCACTTTCGTGTAATAATCACATCATCAGGGGAGACACAAGAGAGAAATATAACAGTCAGTTGATATACATCGAAGAGACAAAGCTAGGACGCCATTTGGTAAACATATATTTATATATATATATATATATATATATATATATATATATATATATATATATATATATATATATATATATATATTCTTTCATACTATTCGCCATTTCCCGTATTAGCAAGGTAGCGTTAGGAACAGAGGACTAGGCCTTTGAGGGAATATCCTCACCTGGCCCCCTTCTCTGTTCCTTCTTTTGGAAAATTAAAAAGAAAACGAGAGGGGAGGATTTCCAGCCACCCGCTCCCTCCCCTTTTATTCGCCTTCTATGACACGCAGGGAATACGTGGAAAGTATTTTTTCTCCCCTATCCCCAGGGATATATATATATATATATATATATATATATATATATATATATATACGCACATCAATATAGCCTCAGCACTTTGTGCCTGACTCCTTGTCCCATTCGGTCCCCATCCCTGACACACTATGCTTTCCTACCCCTCAACGACGCTCCAACGCTTCCCCCACCCTCCTACCTCCTCTCATCTCCTCCCCACTACCTTGCTCTGACAGCCAACCTACACCTGAAGACTCTCCAATTTCCTGGAGCTTCTTGTTGACGGGTAGAGGATAGGATTGGAGGGAGGGGGGGTTGCATTCTTAGTGTGACGTCACTCCATCACCAGTAGATAGGATGGGAGGAATCTATTTACCAGAATGGACTTGTAGGGGTGTTGCTGAGAGGGACCTTGACAAACTCACTTCCCATCCCATCTTCACTCCAATACACACACACACACACACACACTCTCTCTCTCTCTCTCTCTCTCTCTCTCTCTCTCTCTCTCTCTCTCTCTCTCTCTCTCTCTCTCTCTCTCTCTCTCTCTCTCTCTCTCTCTCTCTCTCTCTCTATCTCTCTTATTGAACGTATTTGCCCTTACCATTCAGACCTGTAGGTCGAAGCATTTTCGAATGAGAAAACAGTAGCCTGGTTCGGCTGAACAATACCCACACACACACTTTCTACATATATCTCTTTCCAACAAAACACACTCCATTCCTGCCATCAGATTTCAAGGCAACACAGCTGAGACCTGCGTTAAGATAAACATTTTTGAGTATAAACACATTCTCTACTCTGTCTTCATGGTCCCCTGTACACCGAACATCACAAAATATATCTCTCAGAAGTTGAAGGTGTTGAAAAGTAAGTCGATCTTTTCTCTTCCGAACATCTATTCCATATGTAGAGGAGGTGACATTTGACTCAGTGTGTGGTGTTGTACGCATATAATGATGTTGCTTTATGCTTATGATAAAGCAGGTGGTTTAAATCTCTTTTTAGTGGTATCAAAATCCTTCCGCATTATCAAACTCTCCAGCTGTCATTTTTCTTTAACCATATCTTCCCTTCCTTCGCGATGTTGCCTTTCCATTTCCCCGTTCCACAAGCTTTCTTTCGGGCGCTAGTCTTATGAACCGTCTGTACGTGTCTCAGTCACTGAGTCCTGGGTCTGCGTTATGTGATTAGATGTCCTTTTAGATCATTTCTCTGTGTGTCAGCCAGCCTAACGATTGGCTTAATCTCCCATTTTTAACGTCGTAGAACGAATTTCTGGAACTTCCATTTGGTTGTTTGGCTTCCTTCCTTCGTAAAAACCTCACTTTTCGGAATCGGGTTTTTATATAAACCAATGGAGCTCAAATTAATCGTAACTGTAAGCTATTTTGTCTTTCAGTAAACTCCTTGCCCTTCTTGTCTCTCCAGTGGGTTATCGATAGTCCGTGTCATGTCAGCAACGAAAAGACAATAAGGGTTTAACGCTAATGCTGCTGCTACGTACAACCGCATCTTCACCTCATGAGGAAACCAAAGAAGATTTATCATTCTAGACGAATCAAAACCTCCCGAGTCCGTATGGGCAGTTCTACTTTGACCTTTCACTCGTGTGAAAATACCCCCTTTAATATCCTAGATCGAAGCGACGATACACACGGCGGGAGCTGCAGGCCTAATCCTGATAAGATTCTGCCTCGACAACCGCCGAACTCCGCCTCCGTGTCGACCAAACACCACTGGTGCACTGCTCGCACGGCCTCTGCTTTCCCGTTGATGATTAATGGTATTATCCATCGGCCGCCGACAACAAAGCTGGCCATGATGGGACTACCTCGACTTGCTGCTCGGGATAAGAAGCTGCGAGCGAAATAATGAGGGAAGGAAAGTAGCTCGGCCGTGAATCCATCCATTCCCGTTGTCACGAAGCTCTGAAAGAACTAGCGAAAGGAGAATATGTCTCAAGCTTGTGAAGCAGAGTGAATAGGTAACTTGATCTTTTCTTTCTTCTATTCTTCGCCCCTTATGAAGTCGGAGGACAGGTCGAGAACATATGCTCGTGTTTCGAGAACGTATGCTTCGGCGCTTCGAGAATATGCCTCGATGTTTCGAGAACGTATTTTTCGGTGTTTCGAGAGCGTATGCTTCATTGTTTAGAGACAACATTCTTCGGTGTTTCCAAATGTATGCTTCGATGTTTCGAAAACGCATTCTTCAGCGTTTCGAGAAGGTATGCTTCGGGGTTCTGTGGTGTAGACCAATCAACTCTCCTTTTAAAACTTTGGTTCTTTAACTTTTTTCAATTGGCCTCCCACACCCCCTTCGGTGTTTCTGTGTAGTAAATCACTTTGAAACACGCAGTTCTTAGGACTTTGGTTCCAAAGCTTCTATAGTTGTTAGTACCCCCTTAGCCCCATTATAAGGCATAATGCACCCCTCCTCTCTCTCTCTCTCTCTCTCTCTCTCTCTCTCTCTCTCTCTCTCTCTCTCTCTCTCTCTCTCTCTCTCTCTCTCTCTCTCTGGCGTGTCATATCTTTTTTATTTACGAACCTCCTGGTGAGGCTTCACGTAACCCTTGATGAGGCTTCACGTAATCCCTGATGAGGCTTCACGTAACTCCTGATGAGGCTTCACGTATCCCTTAATGAGTTTTCATTTACCCCCTGATGGGGCTTCCTGTTGGAGCTTATTGTAACCCCTGATGAAGCTTCATGTACCTCCCGGTGAGGCTTCATCTTCCCCCTCATGAGGCTTCACGTACCCCTTAATGAGGCTTTGGGAACTCTCTTTCTTTCACTCTTTCCGAATAAGAAATAAATTAGATATAAAAAAGGCTGGAGTAATACCGGTCCTTATAGCGACATTTCGACAAAAAAAGGAGAGTTTGGTAATACCCGAATGATCACTACTTACTCCATCTGTACCTCCCTCTCTCATCGTTTCCCACTGGTGATAGTGGGGGTTGCTAGGGGTGGTGGGGAAGATCAGCCCTGCCTCTGCCAATGTCATGGAAGAACGATGAGGTAGCTCATGATATACACCAGTTGTCAGATGGGCTGGAGATTCATGGCGGAAGCGTGGCACATTTCCAGCCAGCCATCCTCTGTTTCAGTTGATTTGTAAATATTAACAACACCTTGTTCATCATTTCTAAGTCGGTGCCAGCATATAGCCCCAGATGACTGAGTTCGTTATGCTGTACGTTCGCAATATGATGTTATGTGTTTAAGACCTGAAGGAGAAAATTGAATCATTTTGAGTCATAGCACATGTGGAGTATACACACACACACACACACACACACACACACACACACGCACACATTCAAATTCAAGACGTAATGGGAAAAAGAAGGTAAACTGCCCTTTCTTGATGTGTTGATGAATAGAGAATCTGATCATTTGTCCTTGATAATCTACAGGAAGCCTACTAACTCTGAGAGCTATATTCATTATTCCTCAGTTCATGATCTACAAAAATGTCTAGTTATGTCTATGTCTTTAAGGTCACTACGGATGTGTGATCCCATAGGCTTGGTAGATGAATGCAGTCATATTAGGCAGTTATATTATCCCAATTGGTTTGTGAACAAAAGTGACATGAATGCTAGGAAGACATTGATGCTTCTTGTAACAAAAATGTGACAAATGAGGATAAGTCTAAATGTTTAGTGTTGCCCTCTTCTCCCAACTTAGCTAATCTAAGACATGTTCTAAGAAAGTGCTTGTAATATTGTTTTCCAGTACAATAATACCATTAGGAAGACATTAGTATATAGAAGGCCAAACCGTGCAACAGTTGGGAGTGTTTACTTTGTCAAATGCAAGGCATGTAAATATATCAATATAGGCCAGACTGGAAAAACTGCAATGGAGAGGTGTTATTGGCACCGTCATTCAGTACGCAAAGATGACCACAAAAATGCTATCGCTAAACATTATCATGAAAATGATCACCACAGAGATCTTGAAAATCCCGTTATTCTAATGCCTCTCTGCTAATCATGCCACTCCAACGTCGTTGGATTTATTTTGATAGCTAAGAACCTTTATTTGTCCCGAGGCAATTTTAAAGCCCATCCTAGCATTAACCAAATCGTCATGAGATAATTGACGAAACACGAAGGCATAAAAAAGGTGTTCAAGACACACCTAGCTACCTAGGTCAACCTCCGCCAAGTGACCTTCCCTTCTCCCTTTCAGTCACTCTCCCTTGCAGCGGTTACTGCCAGACAAAGCAGACAGTGCTTAGCCAATACGGATTGGTGCTGCACGGCGAGCCTCAAGTATGATGTTGGGATTTAAATCACCTTTGTTGAGTACTGGCACCTGATGAGGTGGATCGTCGCCAAGGAAAATGTCTTGCCACATATGTAGAAATATTACATGTTAGATCAAATTGTAGGAGCTAATGAAGTGCCTGCATATATATATCTTTGTTTTTATTATACTTTGTCACTGTCTCCTGCGTTAGCGAGGTAGCACAAGTAAACAGACAAAAAAAATGGCCCAACCCACCCACATTTATATACATACACGTCCACACACGCACATATACATACCTATACATCTTAACTTATACATATTGTTACGAACTCAGTAACATATATATGTTACAAATACTCTACTGGTCCTCGTCTTTGCAAGGACGGTAGATTTGTAATATAGCACAACTCAGGATAACGCTATCTTAACGTTATAGGGTTAAAACAAACACAAAGCTTAGAATTACTTATAATGAAAAGAATTCAAATGTACAAGGTGAACACATAAATCAGGCACGAATCATTTACGTTAACACTGAACATGAGTTTAACATTGAACATATGTTAACATTCCAGATAAGATTTCAAAACCAGGAGATCTCTTTCCGTTGACACTTTGTTCGATAGCATTACATTCAGTTAGATTCTGACGTGACACAGTAAACATAGTAGTTGCACTTAGGTAACCTGACGCAACACAGTAACATCATTGTTATACTTAGTTAAGCTTGACTTGAAACAGTAACATATCATTACACTTAGTTAAGCTTGGCATGACACAGTAAACATCTTACAACCTAGTTAAACTTGACGGGACACAGTAACATCTTACAACCTAGGGCAGCGGTGGCTACGGTGTTCGAGACAGGGAAAGCCTACATTACCTTGCTGGGCGCGAGACTGTTGAAGGAATCAAGGTCTCAGACGATCGTTTGAGCTTTTATCTGAATGACCAGCAAGGCAGGAACAGCTGGCCACGCCTCGACCCGCCACCTAGTTCTACTATAGGTCACAATGACACAATTGCCCTTGATAGGTCAAGAGACTGGTTGTCACGCCCTCTCCTTGACGTGATTGGCTGAAGGAGGCCTAAGGTCCGGCCTACGTATGTGGCGTGCATTCAAAATCCTTTGTTCCTCTGTCCACGACAGCAGCGAATGCACGTGACGACACACCGTAGCAGTTCCCATGGTTGGACCTGACGCCGTTGACCTGACGCCGTTGACCTAACGTTTGGGTGCTAGAGGTCCGGTCAAGATCTGGGTCAAAACATGATTACTAAGGCAATCAACACGGTCAGGGAGGGTGAGATCAGAGATGACAGCAGCCGCTCCCTACACCAAGACACGCCATACACAGAGATACACCAAGACACATATACGAACCACGGGGACACAAACACACGTGTTCGTAACAATATATATACACACATAGACATATACATATATACACATGTACATAATTCATACTGTCTGCCCTTATTCATTTCCGTCGCCACCCCGCCACACATGAAATGACAACCACCTCCCCCCGCATGTGCGCTAGGTATCGCTGGGAAAAGACAACAAAAGCCACATTCGTTCACATTGAGTCTCTAGCTGTCATGTGTAATGCACCAAAACCACAGCTCCCTTTCCACATCTAGGCCCCACAAAACTTTCCATGGTTTACCCGTGACGCTCCACATGCCCTGGTTCAATCCATTGACAGCACGTCGATCCCGGTATACCACATCGTTCCAATTCACTTTATTCCTTGCACGCCTATCACCCTCCTGCATGTTCAGGCCCCGATCGCTCAAAATCTTTTTCACTCCATCTTTCCACCTCCAATTTGGTCTCCCACTTCTCATCGTTCCCTCCACCTCTGACACATATTTCCTCTTTGTCAGTCTTTCCTCACTCATTCTCTCCATGTGACCAAACCATTTCAGAATACCCTCTTCTGCTCTCTCAATCACACCCTTTTTATTACCACACATCTCTTTTACCCTTTCATTACTTACTCGATCAAACCACCTCACACCACATATATATATATATATATATATATATATATATATATATATATATATATATATATATATATATATATATATATATATATATATATATATATATATATATATATATATCCCTGGGGATAGGGGATTAAGAATACTTCCCACGTATTCCCTGCGTGTCGTAGAAGGCGACTAAAAGGGGAGGGAGCGGGGGGGCTGGAAATCCTCCCTCTCGTTTTTTTTTTCTTTAATTTTCCAAAAGAAGGAACAGAGGGGGCCAGGTGAGGATATTCCAAATAAGGCCCAGTCCTCTGTTCCTAACGATACCTCGCTAACGCAGGAAATGACGAATAGTTTAAAAGAAAGAAAAGATATATATATATATATATATATATATATATATATATATATATATATATATATATATATATATATATATATATATATATATATATATATATTTTCAATTTTCCAAAAGAAGGAACGGAGAAGGGGGGCCAGGTGAGGATATTCCCTCAAAGGCCCAGTCCTCTGTTCTTAACGCTACCTCGCTAATGCGGGAAATGACGAATAGTATGAAAGATATATATATATATATATATATATATATATATATATATATATATATATATATATATATACATTTATATATATATATATTTATATATATTCATGTGAGAAACTGCAGAAGCTGGTGACTGAGTTTGGTAAAGTGTGTGGAAGAAGAAAGTTAAGAGTAAATGTGAATAAGAGCAAGGTTATTAGGTACAGTAGGGTTGAGGGTCAAGTTAATTGGGAGGTGAGTTTGAATGGAGAAAAACTGGAGGAAGTGAAGTGTTTTAGATATCTGGGAGTGGATCTGGCAGCGGATGGAACCATGGAAGCAGAAGTGGATCATAGGGTGGGGGAGGGGGCGAAAATTCTGGGGGCCTTGAAGAATGTGTGGAAGTCGAGAACATTATCTCGGAAAGCAAAAATGGGTATGTTTGAAGGAATAGTGGTTCCAACAATGTTGTATGGTTGCGAGGCGTGGGCTATGGATAGAGTTGTGCGCAGGAGGATGGATGTGCTGGAAATGAGAAGTTTGAGGACAATGTGTGGTGTGAGGTGGTTTGATCGAGTGAGTAACGTAAGGGTAAGAGAGATGTGTGGAAATAAAAAGAGCGTGGTTGAGAGAGCAGAAGAGGGTGTTTTGAAGTGGTTTGGGCACATGGAGAGAATGAGTGAGGAAAGATTGACCAAGAGGATATATGTGTCGGAGGTGGAGGGAACGAGGAGAAGAGGGAGACCAAATTGGAGGTGGAAAGATGGAGTGAAAAAGATTTTGTGTGATCGGGGCCTGAACATGCAGGAGGGTGAAAGGAGGGCAAGGAATAGAGTGAACTGGAGCGATGTGGTATACCGGGGTTGACGTGCTGTCAGTGGATTGAATCAAGGCATGTGAAGCGTCTGGGGTAAACCATGGAAAGCTGTGTAGGTATGTATATTTGCGTGTGTGGACGTATGTATATACATGTGTATGGGGGTGGGTTGGGCCATTTCATTTCGTCTGTTTCCTTGCGCTACCTCGCAAACGCGGGAGACAGCGACAAAATATAATAAAAAAAGAAATAAGATATTCCTATGAGTCCACGGGGAAAATGAAACACGAAAAGTTCCCAAGTGCACTTTCGTGTAATAATCATATCATCAGGGGAGACAAGAGAGAAATATAACAGCCAGTTGATATACATCGAAGAGACGATGCTAGGACGCGCAAAATTGTGATCCTTTCCAATATATATATATATATATATATATATATATATATATATATATATATATATATATATATATATATATATATATATATATATATATATATTTATATATGGTGTGCAAAGTGAGAGGGTTAGGGAAAATGATTTGGTAAATAGAGAAGAGGTAGTAAAAGCTTTGCGGATGATAAAAGCCGGCAAGGCAGCAGGTTTGGATGGTATTGCAGTGGAATTTATTAAAAAAGGGGGTGACTGTATTATTGACTGGTTGGTAAGGTTATTTAATGTATGTATGACTCATGGTGAGGTGCCTGAGGATTGGCGGAATGCGTGCATAGTGCCATTGTACAAAGGCAAAGGGGATAAGAGTGAGTGCTCAAATTACAGAGGTATAAGTTTGTTGAGTATTCCTGGTAAATTATATGGGAGGGTATTGATTGAGAGGGTGAAGGAATGTACAGAGCATCAGATTGGGGAAGAGCAGTGTGGTTTCAGAAGTGGTAGAGGATGTGTGGATCAGGTGTTTGCTTTGAAGAATGTATGTGAGAAATACTTAGAAAAGCAAATGGATTTGTATGTAGCATTTATGGATCTGGAGAAGGCATATGATAGAGTTGATAGAGATGCTCTGTGGAAGGTATTAAGAATATATGGTGTGGGAGGCAAGTTGTTAGAAGCAGTGAAAAGTTTTTATCGAGGATGTAAGGCATGTGTACGTGTAGGAAGAGAGGAAAGTGATTGGTTCTCAGTGAATGTAGGTTTGCGGCAGGGGTGTGTGATGTCTCCATGGTTGTTTAATTTGTTTATGGATGGGGTTGTTAGGGAGGTAAATGCAAGAGTCCTGGAAAGAGGGGCAAGTATGAAGTCTGTTGGGGATGAGAGAGCTTGGGAAGTGAGTCAGTTGTTGTTCGCTGATGATACAGCGCTGGTGGCTGATTCATGTGAGAAACTGCAGAAGCTGGTGACTGAGTTTGGTAAGTGTGTGGAAGAAGAAAGTTGAGAGTAAATGTGAATAAGAGCAAGGTTATTAGGTACAGTAGGGGTGAGGGTCAAGTCAATTGGGAGGTGAGTTTGAATGGAGAAAAACTGGAGAAGTGAAGTGTTTTAGATATCTGGGAGTGGATCTGTCAGCGGATGGAACCATGGAAGCGGAAGTGGATCATAGGGTGGGGGAGGGGGCGAAAATCTTTGGGAGCCTTGAAAAATGTAGTGGAAGTCGAGAACATTATCTCGGAAAGCGAAAATGGGTATGTTTGAGGGAATAGTGGTTCCAACAATGTTGTATGGTTGCGAGGCGTGGGCTATGGATAGAGATGTGCGCAGGAGGATGGATGTGCTGGAAATGAGATGTTTGAGGACAATGTGTGGTTTGAGGTGGTTTGATCGAGTAAGTAACGTAAGGGTAAGAGAGATGTGTGGAAATAAAAAGAGCGTGGTTGAGAGAGCAGAAGAGGGTGTTTTGAAATGGTTTGGGCACATGGAGAGAATGAGTGAGGAGAGATTGACCAAGAGGATATATGTGTCGGAGGTGGAGGGAACGAGAGAAGTGGGAGACCAAATTGGAGGTGGAAAGATGGAGTGAAAAAGATTTTGTGTGATCGGGGCCTGAACATGCAGGAGGGTGAAAAGAGGGCAAGGAATAGAGTGAATTGGAGTCATGTGGTATACAGGGGTTGACGTGCTGTCAGTGGATTGAATCAGGGCATGTGAAGCGTCTGGGGTAAACCATGGAAAGCTGTGTAGCTATGTATATTTGCGTGTGTGGACGTGTATGTATATACATGTGTATGGGGGTGGGTTGGGCTATTTCATTTCGTCTGTTTCCTTGCGTTACCTCGCAAACGCGGGAGACAGCGACAATGCAAAAAAAAAAAAAAGAATACATATATATATATATATATATATATATATATATGTATATAAATATATATATATATATATATATATATATATATATATATATATATATATATATATATATATATATATATATATATATATATATATATATATATATATATACATATATATATATATATATATATATATATATATATATATATATATATATATATATATATATATATATATATATATATATATATATATATATATATATACATATATATGTATGTATATATATATATATATATATATATATATATATATATATATATATATATATATATATATATATATATATATATATATATATATATATATATATATATATATATATATATATATATATATACATACATATATATATATATATATATATATATATATATATATATATATATATATATATATATATATATATATATATATATATATATATATATATATATATATATATATATATATATATATATATATATATATATATATATATATATATATATATGTTCCAGGAAACAGAATTACACCCCTGTCACCCAAAACAATCACCAGTCCTCAAATTGAAATAAGATATGCTTGTCTGTAGTTCACACTACACCATCTTATACTAGAAATCCTTGCTCGCCACCCTCTTCCTTAACAGACAAGACATTGGCAAAACATGTTAATCTTGTGACTTCTCGGCAAACCGAAACAAACGCCCTCCTAACTCAGTTATTCTCGCCTCGACCATACACTCATCTGGAACTACACTCCCCACGCATGCATGAGTTACTCATATAATTTCTGAACACTATCCATCTCCACAACATTACAACCACCAATTCTAAAATATCATGAGACACCGTATGCCCAACATTCAGATTCTATAAGATACTAATCACTTTCTTCGTAATACCTCTGGGCTAAACCAACCCAGAAATACACACAGTCTTACCGCACTTCTTGACCCTTGGTCCCACTCAGTGCATATGGTTGGCTTCGTAAGTGACGTGTGACACTCATGTGGTGGGATCTAAGAAGAGAAAGGTAATGAAGGAAATTCATTTCTTTATTATGTATTATGTGCACAGGCTCTCGCTATCTCGTGAGCTGCTACTTATTGCTGTAAATAACGAGAGGTTTTGATGATCTCTTACGTATATCTTATGCTTTTTGATTGATAAAATGTTACAAAGCGTGGAATATGTACTTTAGTAGTTGATATATCCTCAGAAGGAAACAACATTTGTTAGCACCAAATGTTGATTCCTGACATCTGCATTTGTCTTCGCATATCAGCTGGGGATGGACCCTCATTTTGTCCGGGAGCATCGGTGCTCAAGGATGAACGTTCTAGAAAAAGTTTAAAGAGAATAGAAAGGGAGTTCGATTGATGAGGTCAACAGCCTGCCCTCCCTTCTCGGTCTCAGTTTTCGCATCGGGTGGCAGTGGATGTGGATGATGATGATGATGACGATGGGTAAATGGTCAATCAGGAAAAATGGCCATGTCGGCGCAACTGGCGAGGTGAAAGATGAGAGGAATTGCTCAAAAACGTTGCTAAGAAATATTACAGTCTGCGTCTGTCAAAAGTCAGGATATCTCTTCCTTCCCTGAAGGAGAGATGACCGGGAGGTGATCACGAGAGGAAGGACTAGAGGAGGGCCCTTCCTCCTTCTCACTGAAGGACGTAGTGATTGCTGGACGATCCAGGAGGACAAGAACCATCCGCAACGTGGAATGGAGGGACCCACTGCTGGCCGATGTGATCCAGCAAAGACCAATGTACGCCAACTTGGGTCGACATTGCGAGCAGAACATCTTAAAGGATGAGGGTGATATTCGCCGAGCCATCCGCTTACTTAGCTCTCTTTCCTCCAGCATGACAGAGAACTCAGCACAGCAAAGACGCCCGAGAAACCTGTGCACGATGAGAGAGAGAGAGAGAGAGAGAGAGAGAGAGAGAGAGAGAGAGAGAGAGAGAGAGAGAGAGAGAGAGAGAGAGAGAGAGAGAGAGAGAGAGAGAGAGAGAGAGAGGCTGCATGATGAAGGTACACGTAAATACGAGAATAAAGTCTACAGGAGCCAAATCGAGGTGTAATTTACCAATGCGTTTTATGTGTGTGTGTGTGTGTGTGTGTGTGTGTGTGTGTGTGTGTGTGTGTGTGTATGTGTGTGTGTGTGTGTGTGTGTGTGTGTGTGTGTGTGTGTGTGTGTGTGTGTGTGTGTGTGCGCGCGCGCTCTACCAAAAATCTTTAGCAGGAGCGACTTGTGCCGTACCGAAGAACAGTGGGTATGTGGGTCATGGTTACATCACGACAACAGGGGCGAAGACCTACTCCCTGTGAGGAAGACGAACACCTCTGTGCCTTAGCGGTGTTGCAAACGTCGAGTGTGTTCTCCAGGGCCTCCCAGTATACTGAAGAAAGGTAGCAACACGAAACGTTCGAGGAAAAAATCTTTTACAGTTGGAAGGGCTCAGACGTAGACTGTAGGCAGTAGACTGTGGACTGTAGACCGCGTGGTAAAGGGATATGACTCGAAGCTCTTAAGATTTGTAGTTAAGGAAGAGAAGATGGGCGAACCGTCGGTCGCCATGGGGACGCGGAAGGTAAATCAGGAGAGGTCGTGAGGCGGAAGCATATCTAAGTGTTCAACGCTACGGAAAAAAAATAAAAAAAAAAAGAGCGGCAATGGAAGGGGCTTGAAAAATTATCTGTTCCTGAAGGTTTTAGTGTCGGAAGGAGGGGAGGTGAATACTTGGAGTCAAAAGAGTGGAGCGCACTGAGAGAGGGAGAGAGAGAGAGAGAGGAGCATGTTTCCACTCTGATCATAGTCTAGCGGTTAACATTTTCGACTACTGCGCAAAAGATCTTGGGTTCGAATCCTGGTTGTTGGAAGGCTTAATATTTTCTGTGAAAGTGCGCTTTGATATGAACTATATATATATATATATATATATATATATATATATATATATATATATATATATATATATATATATGATATTTCTATCTATCTTATTATACTTTGTCAATGTCCCTTGCGTTAGCGAGGTAACGCAAAGAAACCGACGAAAGAATGGCCCAACCCACCCACATCCACATGCACATACATACACGTCCACCCACTCACATATACATGCCTATACATCTCAACGTATACATATATATACACACAGAGACATATGAATATATACACACATAATTTATACTGTCTGCCCTTATTCATTCCTGTCGCTACCCCACCACACATGAAATGACAACCCCCTTACCCAACATGTGCACGAGGTGGCGCTAGGAAAAGACAGCAAAGGCCACATTCGTTCACACTCAGTCTCTAGCTGTCATGTATAATGCACCGATACCACAGCTCCCTTTCCACATCCAGGCTCCACAAAACTTTCCATAGTTTACCCCAGACGCTTCACGTGCCCTGGTTCAATCTATTGACAGCACGTCGACCCCGGTATACCACATCGTTCCAATTCACTCTATTCCTTGCCCGCCTTTCACCCTCCTGCATGTTAAGGCCCCGATCACGCAAAATCTTTTTCACTCCATCTTTTCACCTCTAATTGGTCTCCCACCTTCTCGCTCCCTCCACCTCTGACACATATATCCTCTTGGTCAATCTTTCCTCACTCATTCTTTCCATGAGACCAAACTATTTCAAAACGTCCTCATCTACTCTCTCAACCACACTCTTTTTATTACCACACATTTCTTACCCTTTCATTACTTACCCGATCAAACCACCTCACACCACATATTGTCCTGAAACATCTCATTTCAAGCATATCCACCCTCCTCCGCACAGCTCTATCTATAGCCCACGCTTCGCATCCATACAACATTCTTAGAACCACTATTCCTTCAAACATACGCATTTTTACATTCCAAGATATCGTTCTCGACTTCCACACATTTTTCAAGGCTCCCAGAACTTTCGCACCCTACCCCACCCTATGACTCACTTCCGCTTCCATGGGTCCATCCGCTGCCAAATCCACTCCCAGAGATCTAAAACGTTTCTCTTAATCCAGTTTCTCTCCATTCAAAATTACCTCCCAATTGACTTGTCCCTCAACCCTACTGTACGTAATAACCATGCTCTTACTCATATTTACTCTCAAGCTTTCTTCTTTAACACACGTTACCAAACTCAGTCACCAGCTTCTTTAGTTTCTCGCCCGAATCAGCCACCAGCGCTGTATAACAGCGAACAACAACTGACTCACTTCAGAAGCTCTCTTATCCAAAACCGACTGCATACCTGCCCCTGTTTCCAAAACTCTTGCATTCACCTCTCAAACAACCCTATTCACTGAGAACCAATCACTTTCCTCTCTTCCTACACGTACACATGCCTTACATCCTCGATAAAAACTTTTCACTGCTCCTAACAACTTGCCTCCCACACCATATATTCTTAAAACCTTCCACAGAGCACCTCTATCAACTCTATAATATGCCTTCTCCAGATCCATAAATGCTACATACAAATCCATTTGCTTTTCTAAGTATTTCTCACATACATTCTTCAAAGCAAACACCTGATCCACACATCCTCTACCACTTCTGAAACCACACTGCTCTTCCCCATTCTGATGCTCTGTACATGCATTCACCCTCTCAATCAATACCCTCCCATATAATTTACCAGGAATACTCAACAAACTTATACCTCTGTAATTTGAGCACTCACTCTTATCCCCTTTGCCTTTGTACAATGGCACTATGCAAGCATTCCGCCATTCCTCAGGCACCTCACCATGAATCATACATACATTAAATAACCTTACCAACCAGTCAACAATACAGTCGCCCCCTTTTTTAATAAATTCCACTGCAACACCATCCAAACCTGCTGCCTTGCCGGCTTTCATCTTGCGCAAAGCTTTCATTACCTCTTCTCTATTTACCATATCATTTTCCCTAACCCTCTCACTTTGCACACCACCTCGACCAAAACACCCTATATCTGCCACTCTACCATCAGACACATTCAACAAACCTTCAAAATACTCACTCCATCTCCTTCTCACTTCACCACTACTTGTTATCACCTCCCCATTAGCCCCCTGGGAGCAGCTAAGCGAGTGTGTTAGTAGTTTTGATGCACGTGACCGGGTTACAATGATGGGTGATTTGAATACAAAGGTGAGTAATCTGGCAGTTGAGGAATAATTGGTGTAGATGGGGTGTTCACTGGTGTAAATGGAAATGGTGAAGAGCTTGTAGATTTATGTGCTGAAAAAGGACTGGTGATTGGGAATACCTGGTTTAAAAAGAGAGATATACATAAGTATACGTATGTAAGTAGGAGAGATGGCCAGAGAGCGTTGTCGGATTAAGTGTTAATTGATAAGTGCGCGAAAGAGAGACTTTTGGATGTTAATGTGCTGAGAGGTGCAACTGGAGGGATTTCTGATCATTTTCTTGTGGAGGCGAAGGTGAACATTTGTAGGGGTTTTCAGAAAAGAGGAGAGAATATTGGGGTGAAAAGTGAAAAGAGTGGTGAGAGTAAGTGAGCTTGGGAAGGAGACTTGTGTGAGGAAGTACCAGGAGTGACTGAGTACAGAATGGAAAAAGGTGAGAGCAAAGGAAGAAAGGGGAGTGGGGGAGAAATGGAATGTATTTAGGGAAGCAGTGATGGCTTGCGCAAAAGATGCTTGTGGCATGAGAAGCGTAAGGGTTGGGCAGAGTAGAAAGGGTAGTGAGTGGTGGGATGAGGAAATAAGATTATTAGTGAAAGAGAAGAGAGAGGCATTTGGACTATTTTTGCAGGGAAATAATGGAAATGACTGGGAGATGTATAAAAGGAAGAGGCACAAGGTTAAGAGAAATGTGTAAGAGGTGAAAAAGAGGGGAAATGAGAGTGGGGATGAGAGAGTATCATGAAATTTTAGGGAGAATAAAAAGATATGTTGGAAGGAGGTAAATAAAGTGAGTAAGACAAGGGAACAAATGGGAACTTCAGTGAAGGGGGATAATGGGGAGGTGATAACAAGTAGTGGTGATGTGAGAAGGAGATGGAGTGAGTATTTTGAAGGTTTGCTGAATGTGTTTGATGATAGAGTGGCAGATATTGGGTGTTTTGGTTGAGTTGTTGTGCAAAGTGTGAGGGTTATGGAAAAGGATTTGGTAAACAGAGAAGAGGTAGTAAAAGCTTTGCAGAAGATGAAAGTCGGCAGGGCAGCGGGTTTTGAGGGTATTGCAGTGGAATTTATTAGAAAAGGGGGTGATTGTATTGTTGACCGGTTGGTAACGCTATTCAATGTATGTATGACACATGGTAAGTTGCCTAGGGATTGGCGGAATGCTTGCATAATACCATGGTACACAGGCAAAGGGGACAAAGGTGAGTGTTCAAATTACAGATGTATAAGTTTGTGTAGTATTCCTGGGAAATTATATGAGAGGGTATTGACTGAGAGGGTGAATGCATGTACAGAGCATCAGATTGGGGAAGAGCAGTGTGGTTTCAGAGGTAGTAGAGGTTGTGTGGATCAGGTGTTTGCTTTGAAGAATGTATGTGAGAAATACTTAGAAGAGCAAATGGATTTGTATGTGCCATTTATGGATCTGGAGAAGGCATATGATAGAGTTGATAGAGATGCTCTGTGGAAGGTATTAAGAATAGATGGTGTGGGAGGCAAGATGTTAGAAGCAGTGAAAAGTGTACGTGTACGAAGAGAGGAAAATGATTGGTTCTCAGTGAATGTAGGTTTGTGGCAGGGGTGTGTGATGTCTCCATGATTGCTTAATTTGTTTATGGATGGGGTTGTTAGGGAGTCTGTTGTGGATGAGAGAGGCTTGGGAAGTAAGTCAGTTGTTGTTCGCTGATGATACAGCGCTGGTGACTGATTCGTCTGAGAAACAGCAGAAGCTGTTGACTGAGTTTGGTAAAGTGTGTGAAAGAAGAAAGTTAAGAGTAAATGTGAATAAGAGGAAGGTTATTAGGTACAGTAGGGGTGAATAACAAGTCAATTGGGCGGTAAGTTTGAATGGAGAAAAGCTGGAGGAAGTGAAGTGTTTTAGATATCTGGGAGTGGATTTGGCAGCGGATGGAATCATGGAAGCGAAAGTGAATCATAGGGTGGGGGAGGAGGCGAAAGTTCTGGGAGCGTTGAAAAATGTAAGTCGAGAACATTATCTTGGAAAGCAAAAATGGGTATGTTTGAAGGAATAGTGGTTCCTACAATGTTATATGGTTGCGAGGCTTGAATTATGGATAGAGTTGTGCGGAGGAGGGTGGATGTGCTGTATATGAGATGTTTGAGGACAATATGTGGTGTGAGGTGGTTTGATCGAGTAAGTGATAATAGGGTAAGAGAGATATGTGGTAATAAAAAGACTGTGGCTGAGAGAGCAGAAGAGGGTGTGTTGAAATGCTTTGGTCACATGGAGAGAATGAATTAGGAGAGATTGACCAAGAGGATGTATGAGTCAGAGGTGGAGGGAACGAGGAGAAGTGGGAGACCAAATTGGAGGTGGAAAGATAGGAGTGAAAAAGATTTTGAGTGATTGTGGCCTGAACATGCAGGAGGATGAAAGGCGTGCAAGGAATAGAGTGAATTGGAACGATGTGGTATACCGGGGTCGACGTGCTGTCAATGAATTGAACCAGGGCATGTGAAGCGTATGGGGTAAACCATGGAAAGTTCTGTGGGGCCTGGATGTTGAACGGGAACTGAGGTTTTGGTGTATTATTAAATGACAGCTAGAGACTGAGTGTGAACGAATGTGGCCTTTTTTTTTTCTTTTTCTAGCGCTACCTCGTGCACATGAGGGGGAATGGGTTGTTATTTCATGTGTGGCGGGGTGGCGATGGGAATGAATAAAGGCAGACTGTATGAATTATGTACCTGTGTATATATGTATATGTCTCTGTATATATATATATATATATATATATATATATATATATATATATATATATATATATATATATATGTATACGTTGAGATGAAGCGGTATGTATATTTGCGTGTGTGGACGTGTATCTATATGCATGTGTATGTGGGTGGGTTGTGCCATTTTTTCGTCTGTTTCCTTGCGCTACCTCGCTAGCGCAGGAGACAGCGACAAAGGACTATATATATATATTATATATATATATATATATATATATATATATATATATATATATATATATATATATATATATATATATATATATATATATATATCATTCCTGGCTTTCATATATTACATCAGTTGCCGCAAGCAAGTGAGGGTTGTGTGGAAAGTGTTTTCAGAATAAGAATATATTCAGAGGTCGTCCACCTGGGCTAAGGTTTGCACCCTAAAGGCCGCTATTTCGGTCTGGTTCTGCCACTGAGAGCCAGTTCTATCTAGTGGTATCGATATCCAGGTCCTCCCAGTGGTACCGATATCCAGGTCCCCCCAGTGGTATCGATATCCAGGTCCCCCCAGTGGTATCTATATCCAGGTCCCCCCAGTGGTATCGATATCCAGGTCCTCCTAGTGGTATCGATAGCCAGGTCCCCCCAGTGGTATCGATAGTCAGGTCCCCCCAGTGGTATCGATAGCCAGGTCCTCCTAGTGGTATCTATATCCAGGTCCTCCTAGTGGTATCGATAGCCAGGTCCCCCCAGTGGTATCGATATCCAGGTCCTCCCAGTGGTATCGATAGCCATGTCCCCCCAGTGGTATCGATAGCTATGTCTCCCCCAGTGGTATCGATAGCCATGTCCCCCCAGTGGTATCGATAGCTATGTCTCCCCCAGTGGTATCGATAGCCAGGTCCCCCCAGTGGTATCGATAGCCATGTCTCCCCCAGTGGTATCGATAGCCTGGTCTCCCCAGTGGTATCGATAGCCAGGTCCCCCCAGTGGTATCGATAGCTATGTCTCCCCCAGTGGTATCGATAGCCAGGTCCCCCCAGTGGTATCGATAGCTATGTCTCTCCCAGTGGTTTCGATAGCCTGGTCACCCCAGTGGTATCGATAGCCATTAACAGATTTTAAACCATATTTTTCCCCTCCCTGTCATTAAAATGAATATCTTATGAAACTAGAATGCCTAATCTGAACCTATCCCTAAATCCATGTTTTAAACAACTTGTTTAAACAGGCAACTGACATACGCAACCTGATTTTTTTGTCATTCTATTGCAAAATTATGTTTTTGCATCTAAAATGCTGTTTGAAACAACTTGTTTGAGCAAGCTTCGGGCAAATGCAATTCTATTTTCTACCATTCTATTGTAAAAGTATTCTCTCGCATCTAACATGCTATTTTGAAAAAAACTTATTTCAATAGACTTCGGACAAATGAAATTCTATTTCCTATCATTCTATTGTAAAAATATTCGTTTGCATCAGACTCGACCGAGTATTTTCAACAGGTATTCTTTATCAAGCCACTGTACAATTCATTGCCGTCACTGCAGGCGGTTCCTCCTGCAATAGTGGGAACCTGATGTTCCTCTCTCATACCCTGAGTGGCAATCCCTGACCTCTTGCCCTCTATCCTCACTGTCGCTAGAGTTACGCCAGTGACGCTGTTCATGAAGGTAGGACACAGCCGTCCATCGTAGTCTGCCACCTCCTGAAGAAGGACTTGTAGTAGACCACCTGACCACCTACCTTGGCTAACTTCTGAACCATCGTCAGGCCTCGTTCCCCATGATCATAAACTACAACTAATTTCCCATTACAGCCCAAGTGGGGCTTTCTGGTTACTCCTCATTTCTCCCCCGTCGGGTATCTGGATACACTAGACGGGATACCAGCAAGTAGGCTCAAATCTTCAGTAGTTCCACTGGACCCTGGACCGTGGGGGCTTTTGCCGTGAGCCTGTTCAGTAATGTGGATACCTCATCATCACACAGTACCAAGGCCAGAGGTGGAGGTACAAGGACAATGGATGGATGGAGGAAACTGTGCGTGTGAAACTGTCGAATCAGACAACATAACGAAGTTTGAAATGTTTTATGATAGGAGAAAACGCTCGAGAGATAAGGCCTCAGGATTATAAAACTCCCTCCCTTTAAAGTACTAATAAGTAAGTGCAAATAGGCAATAACACACACACACACACACACACACACACACACACACACACACACACTACGATCAATTAGTTTTCTGAGCGACGGACATCAAGGACGTTCATCAGAACTTGAAAGCTCATCATAATGGAACGCCCAACACCCATTAAATATAACCTACGGTTTTTCTCCCTACCTCGTTGGAAGAAAGAAATCAGGGAATCAAATAAAACTTTCCTCATTTCTCTCCCCCCCCCCCCCCCCCCCAGCGTAACTCAAGTCCTTTTATCTTAACTACGAGGGTACGTGACCGTTGTAGTATGCCCTTGTTGTGGAAGCCCTGATATAACAATCACTGTAACGTGCCCTTGTTATAGAAACCCTGAATTGATAACCACTGTTACGTGCCCTTGTACTGGAAGCCCCTAAATTGATAACCACTGTTATGTGCCCTTGTTATAGAAGCCCCTGAATCAATGACCACTGTTACGTGCCCTTGCTATAGAAACCCTTGCATTAATAACCGTTGATACGTGCCTTTGCTATGAAAGCCCCTGTCCACAAGCATCTCTTTCGAGGAGAAAAAAGAACAAATTAGTTCTTTGATTTCGACAACACCTCATGCTTCATGATACGACTCTCTACACTAACACAGAGCGAGCGCATGCACCACACTTAATTGTGGAGTGAGGCAAGAGCGTAGAAAACCTCTGGAAATACCAAATGACGTGACCTATGCGGGTGGGGGGGTGGGGGGGACCTGGATCGCTCGGTTGTTTTTATGTGCGTGTGTGTGTGTGTGTGTGTGTGTGTGTGTGTGTGTGCGTGTAAAAGAGAGAGAGAGAGAGAGAGAGAGAGAGAGAGAGAGAGAGAGAGAGAGAGAGAGAGAGAGAGAGAGAGAGAGAGAGAGAGAGAGAGAGAGAGAGAGAGAGCACTCATTTGGTAGAATCAACATCTCATTCTGTGAGAATTCTTAACATGATATATGGAGCTTATATAAGGTCAGCTTCGTATAATTTTCCCACTTCTCTCTTCGTAATATGAAATCATTAAAACATCATTCTGGATTCACAAACAGGATGTGTCGTGTGGTCAGAACATTGCTCAAAATACCCATGAAATCTATAGATCGAATGTGTGTCAACTGTGTAGAGAGAGGTCATTGATAACGTCCAGGTAAAATTCTTCATCCCTTCAGTTCATCTAGAGTTGATCACGTAACCCTACTGCAGAGTCTGAGGCCCTTCGATACATCTTGTCATCCGCTAAAGTTACTCAGTGAATCACTCACTCAGCGATACAGGCCCCTGCATGAGATTTATCTATCAAACTCACATACAACTACAGTCATATATTCATCCAGTTACCTGGCAATTGTCTATTGGCTAAATAGCTTATGAATTCAGTGTATCATACAACTTCTCCACTATTGAAGATCATCTGCAGAGAAAAGTAAATGGATTTGTATATAGCATTTATGGATCTGGAGAAGGCATATAACAGAGGTGATAGAGATGCTCTGTGGAAGGTATTAAGAGTATATGGTGTGGGAGGTAATTTGTTGGAAGCAGTGAAAAGTCTTTATCGAAAATGTAAAACATGTGTACGAGTAGGAAGAGAGGAAAATGACTGGTTCCCAGTGAATGTCGGTTTGCGGCAGGGGTGTGTGATGTCTCCATGGTTGTTTAATTTGTTTATGGATGGGGTTGTTAGGAAGGTGAATGCAAGAGTTTTGGAAAGATGGGCAAGTATGCAGTCTGTTGTGGATGAGAGGGTTTTGGAAGTGATTCAGCTGTTGTTCGCAGATGATACATCGCTGGTGGCTGATTCGGGTGAGAAATTGCAGAAGCTGGTGATTGACTTTGGTGAAGTGTGTGAAAGAATAAAGCTGAGAGTAAATATGAATAAAAGCAAGGTTTTGGGTTCAGTAGGGTTGAGGGACAAGTAAACTGGGAGGTAGGGTTGAATGGGGAAAAACTGGAGGAAGTTTTAGATATCTGGGAGTGGATTTGGCAGCGGATGGAACCATGGAAGCGGAAGTGATTCACAGGGAGAGAGAGGGGGCACAGGTTCTGGGAGAGTTGAAAAATGTGTACAAGGGGAGAACGTTATCTTGGAGAGCACAAATCGGTATGTTTGAAGGAATTTTGGTTCCAACAATGTTATATGGTTGCAAGACATGGGCTATAGATAAGGTTGTGCTGAGGAAGGTGGATGTTTTGGAAATGAGATGTTTGAGGACAATATGTGGTGTGAGGTGGTTTGATCGAGTAATTACTGAAAGGGTGAGAGAGATGTAAGTTAATAAAAATGTGTGATTGAGAGAGCAGAAGAGGATGTTTTGAATTGGTTTGGTCACACGTAGAGAATGAGTGAGGAAAGATTAACAAAGAGGATATATGTATCAGATGTGGGGGGAACGAGGAGAAGCGGGAGACCAAGTTGGAGGTGGAAGGATGGAGTGAAAAAGATTTTGAGCGATCGGGGCTTGAACATACGGGAAGGTGAAAGGCGTCAAGGAATAGAGTGAATTGGAACGATATGGAATACTGGGGTCGACGTGCTGTCAATGGATTGAACTAGGGTATGTGAAGCGTTTGGGTTAAACCATGAAAAGTTTTGTAGGGTCTGGATGTGGAACGGGGTTTCGGTGCATTACACATAACAGCTGGAGACTGAGTGTGAACGAATGAGGCCTTTGTTGTCGTTTCCTGGCGCTACCTTGCGCGCGTGCGGGGGGAACGGGGGTGTCATTTTATGTGCAGCGGGGTGGTGGCAGGAATAGATGAAGGCAGCATATATGAACAGGTACATGCATATATATGTATATGTCTGTGTATGTATGTGTACGAATACGTTGAAATGTATAGGTATGTATATGTGCGTGTGTGGGCGTTTATGTGCATTCATGTGTATGTGGGTGGGTTGGGCCATTCTTTCGTCTGTTTCCTTGTGCTAGCTCGCTGACGCGGGAAATAGCGTCAAAGTATAATAAATAGATATAAATAGACAAATATATAAGCATTTATATATATATATATATATATATATATATATATATATATATATATATATATATATATATATATATATATATATATATATATATATATATATATATGAACAAATTGCATATGAACGCGCACCTTCATAGAACATACAAACCTACAGCAGCCATGAATGAACCCGTGGCCTCTGTGCAACAGGCGGGAGCGCTACCGCTAGGCTATGATCGTCCCTAATAAGGAAATGACTATTCGAATACTATGTACTCGAATACCCTTCGTCTCACGTTGGTGGGCAACGGGATCTACACCGGTCATTTCCCAACAGGCTCACATAGCCAGCAGATAGCATTTTACCGAACCTAACTGTACAACGCAGAGGTATATGAATCTCATTTCCAGCACATCCACCCTCCTCCGCACAACTCTAACCATAGCCCACGCCTCGCAACCATACAACATTGTTGGAACCACTATTCCTTCAAACATACCCATTTTTGCTTTTCGAGATAATGTTCTCGACTTCCAAACATTCTTCAAGGCTCCCAGATTTCTCGCCCCCTCCCCCACCCTATGATTCACTTCCTCTTCCATGGTTCCATCCGCTGCCAAATCCACTCCCAGATATTTAAAACACTTCACTTCCTCCAGTTTTTCTCCATTCAAACTTACCTCTCAATCAATTGAATTGACCCTCAGCCCTACTGTACATAATAACCTTGCTCTTATTCACATTTACTCTCAACTTTCTTCTCTCACACACTTTCCCAAACTCAGCCACCAGCTTCTGCAGTTTCTCACATGAATCAGCCACCAGCGCTGTATCATCAGCGAACAACAACTGACTCACTTCCAAAGCTCTCTCATCCACAACAGACTGCATTCTTGCCCCTCTTTCCAAAACTCTTGCATTCACCTCCCTAACAACCCCATCCATAAACAAATTAAACAACAATAGAGACATCACACACCCCTGTCGCAAACCTACATTCACTGAGAACCAATCACTTTCCTCTCTTCCTACACGTACACATGCCTTATATCCTCGATAAAAACTTTTCACTGCTTCTAACAACTTGCCTCCCACACCTTCTTAATACCTTCCACAGAGCATCTCTATCAACTCTATCTTATGCCTTCTCCAGATCCATAAATGCTACATACAAATCCATTTGCTTCTCTAAGTATTTCTCACGTACATTCTTCAAAGCAAACACCTGATCCACACATACTCTACCACTTCTGAAACCACACTGCTCTCCCCTAATCTGATGCTCTGTACATGCTTTCACCCATTCAATCTATACCCTCCCATATACTTTCCCAGGAATACTCAAGAAATTTATACCTCTGTTATTTGAGCGCTCACCTTTCTCCTCTTTTCCTTTTTACAATGGCACTATGCAAGGATTCCGCCAATCCTCAGCCACCTCACCATGAATCATACATACATTGAATAACCTTACCAACCAGTCAACAATACAGTCACCCCCTTTTTTAATAAATTCCACTGCAATGCCATCCAAATCCGCTGCTTTGCCGGCTTTCATCTTCCGCAAAGATTTTACTACCTCTTCTCTGTTTACCAAATCATCCTCCCTATCCGTCTCACTTTGCAAACCACCTAGACCAAAACACTCTATATCTGCCACTCTATCATCAAACACATTCAACAAACCTTCAAAATACTCACTCCATCTCCTTCTCACATCACCACTACTTGTTATCACCTCCCCATTAGCCCCCTTCACTGAAGTTCCCATTCGTTCCCTTGTCTTACGCACTTTATTTACCTACTTCCAAAACATCTTTTTATTCTCCCTAAAATTTAATGATACTCTCTCACCCCAACTCTCATTTGCCCTCTTTTTCACTTCTTACACCTTTCTCTTTACCTCATGCCTCTTTCTTTTATACATCTCACACTCATTTGCATTATTTCCCTGCAAAAATCGCCCAAATGCCTCTCTCTTCTCTTTCACTAATAATCGTACGTTTTCATCCCACCACTCACTACCCTTTCTAATCTGCCCACCTCTCACGCTTCTCATGCTACAAGCATCTTTTGCACAAGCCATCACTGCTTCCATAAATACATTCCATTCCTCCCCCACTCCCCTTACCTACTTTGTTCTCACCTTTTTCCATTCTGTACTCAGTCTCTCCTGGTACTTCCTCACACAAGTCTCCTTCCCAAGCTCACTTACTCTCACCATTCTCTTCACCCCAACATTCTCTCTTCTTTTCTGAAAACCCCTACTAATCTTCACCTTCGCCTCCACAAGATAATGATCAGAAATCCCTCCACTCTCACATCTCAGTACATTAACATCCAAAAGTCTCTCTTTCGCGAGCCTATCATTTAACACGTAATTCAATAACGCTCTCTGGCCATCTCTCCTACTTACATATGTATACTTATGTATTTCTCTCTTTTTGAACCAGGTATTCCCAATCACCAGTCCTTTTTCAGCACATAAATCTACAAGCTCTTCACCATTTCCATTTACAACACTGAACACCCCATGTATACCAATTACTACCTCAACTGCCACATTACTCACCTTTGCATTCAAATCACCAATCACTATAACCCGGTCTCGTATATTAAAACCACTAACACACTCATTCAGCTGCTCCCAAAACACTTGCCTCTCATGATCTTTCTTCTCATGCCCAGGTGCGTTAGGACCAATAATCACCCTATCTCTCTCCATCAACTTTCAGTTTTACCCATATCAATCTAGAGTTTACTTCCTTACACTCTATCACATACTCCCACCACTCCTGTTTCAGGAGTAGTGCTACTCCTTCCCTTGCTCTTGTCCTCTCACTAACCTCTGACTTTACTCCCAAGACATTCCCAAACCACTGTTCCACTTTACCCTTGTGCTTCGTTTCACTCAGAGCCAAAACATTCAGGTTCCTTTCTTCAAACATACTACTTATCTCTCCTTTAATCTCATCTTGGTTACACCCACATACATTTAGACACCCCAGTCTGAGCCTTCGAGGAGGATGAGCACTCCTCGCGTGACTCTTTATTCTGTTTCCCCTTTTAGAAAGTTAAAATATAAGGAGGGGAGGGTTTCTAGCCCCACCGCTCCCGTCCCATACAGTCGCCTTTTACGACACGTGAGGAATGCTTGGGAGGTATTCTTTCTCCCATATCTCAGGGACAAAATATGTATACATCCTAGGGATATATATATATATATATATATATATATATATATATATATATATATATATATATATATATATATATATATATATATATATATATATATATATAAATACATATATATATATATATATATAAACATTATCAATTGTGATGTTATAGCTTTCATATCTCCTCCCTTTCCATCATGGGCCACATGAATTATGCTTATGTAAGTTGTTTTTGAACCATCCTTAACACATGAAGGCACATGAAGAGAATTTTTTCGGCAGTTCAAGATAGTAATAACTAGACGTTGTTGGCCCTCAATGACCTTAGGAATCGAAAGGCCCAGCGTTCGAAAATACCGTCTATCAACCAACCAACTCCTCATTAACAAAGAAGAACCTTACATGCAGTAAGGGAGGGTATGGCTTATGAAGTATCTTGGACATACGAAGATAAAGATTTGCATCAATATTTTCTCGACTCGTGGTGGGCATAGTGACCTTCTTCCCCACCAGCTGTCGAAAAAAAAAGGTCTAAACCCAAACTGCCAACGAACCAACTACTCATTAAACATTAATGATATTAATGAAAGGATCAAGGGTACGTACTCCAGCCAGAGGCATCCGCGTATCACCAATGTGATTATAATGTAAATTGGACCAAAGTCATCGGGTCTCAGCGTTCCCGTCAAGACCTTTGATGTCTAAGTTTAGTTATGTTGGTTACATGCCACAGGTACACACACACACACACACACACACACACACACACACACACACACACACACACACACACACACACAGCTGGAGTGCAAAACAAGAGCCATACACGCGTTGTATGCGTCTGTTACCGTGGAGGAAACACTGCTTACTAGCGCCATCTAGTGTTGTTTAGCGTCCCGACATCCAGTGGTGGGTGATGGTGCGACATCTAGTGTTGTGCAATGTTGTGATATCCAGTGGTGGATGGTGGTGTGTCATCCAGTAATGGGTAGTGTTGCACCGCCCATTAGTGTAGGTTGTGTTGCGTTACCCAGTGGTGTGGGTAGTGTTGTACCACTCAGTGGTGTAGGTAGTGTTGCACCACTCAGTGGTAGGGGTAGTGTTGTATCATCCAGTAATGAGAGTAGTTGTACGTGTGTTGTACAACCTTGATCTGCCTCTCTCTTACTTCACCCGTCACCGAGAGGCGCTCAATACACTGGTACTGTCAGCTCTTGCCGACCATCACCTGGACATCATCCCGACTGCTATGAATGAAACTGCTATAACCTGTTCCCTAGCCCCAGCACCGTCACCTCCCGTCGCCTGAGATCCATCGTCCCCGAATTGAAGTTGGGCACCAGAACTTCGTGAACCTACGCGAGATCGTTACAGACTTTTTCTTTTATTCTTTTAATATCTCCCTTTTCCAGTGGATCTTCCTCAACAAAATTTCCTCGGATGATGTTCTTTAATTGTCTTCTACTATGATTATGTACAGGAGAATCTGTCTCATTCTTCCGATGTCAATCTATCTCGTATCATGTTGGGCAGCCAGTTCTTTCTTAACCAATCCAACATGTTCACATTCCTAAGGGAATGTAACATATCTTGTCTTGCTTTTGTTTCTAAAATTCTGAACACGACATCGAGTACCCTAATGTACGGCAAATCTTCATATATACCATCCTTGATTTTCATCATGTCCAGAGCACACTTAAGAGCCACTTCATCATCAAATATATCACTTTATAAAGTTCACCTATATATCATTTTTCCATATTCTAGCGGCCTGCTGAACAGGAACTAGTTCAGCCTTCCTTGACGACTCTTCACAGTTCAGTTTTACCCCTTTTCACATTCCAAAACCCATTTCTCTACGTCACAAAGCCCATTCCTCTTCTTTTACTACCTTCGACACTTTCGATTTCCATAACAAATAACATTATCACCTTTTTCTTAAACTTCATCATTCTTCAGTAAGTGTTAGAGGGTTTCTGTCTGCCAACAGTCATCACACTATTTTACGTCTTTATCACATAGTCAGTGTTTGAAAGTATTATATCCATCACAATCAGTTTGATGTCATCATCTTCTTCACTCCTCAGCCAGTGTGTGTCTGGAGGGGACATCGAGCTACTGAAAAGTGCAGACATAAAAGATACACTTTTCAGAGACTCGTGTGGTTGATGAGTGTGTGTGTGTGTGTGTTTGTGTGTGTGTGTGGGTAGGTGGGTGGAGGGAGGGGCTGAGGAGGCCTCGTAAAGTCGGGCAGGTAGTGTTTGAGGAATGAGGGTGACGAACAAAAGGTTGAGGGAGAAGGATGATAACGGTGAGTAAGAATGGCAAGGAGTCTCTCTCTCTCTCTCTCTCTCTCTCTCTCTCTCTCTCTCTCTCTCTCTCTCTCTCTCTCTCTCTCTCTCTCTCTCTCTCTCTCTCTCTCTCTCTCTCTCTCCAAATCGATCTATCTCAAGTTCTCTACATGCGAACATCCATAAAATATGCCAACTTTTCTACCACTGGAACTGAAACTGCAGCTTATTCGGTCCAGAGGAGACGACTTAGAGGACTTAGCGAGACAGCTTTGGTCACAGCGAGACATCTGGACCACCCGGAGAAGCACCTTGGGCCAGAGGGAGACATCTGGTGCACTTAGCGAGACACCTTTGGGCACAGCGAGACACCTGAAGCCCCTGGAGAGGTGAATTGGACCACAGAGAGACCTCTAAGGCACTAAGCGAGAGATCCCTTGTCATAGCGAGACATCTGGATCACTTGAAGAGGCATCCTGGGCCGCAGGGAGACGTCTGGAGTACTCCGTGAGACGCTCCTGGTCACAGCGAGACATGGATTGCCTGGAAAGGCTTCCTGGACCGCAACGAGATATCTGCAGCAGTCGGCGGGACATACGGAGCCAGAGCGGGATATCAGGAGCTCTCGACGAGGCAAATATAGCCCTAACGAGACATCTGGAGCTACTGTATAACGAAACGCTCATCGTCCAGTGGGAGATCTGGGGCGTCGACATGGGGACGAGACTCTCTCATCGGTCAGCCGATCGACTGGGCTTCTGGTTATTTTTAACCGTCCGCTAAATGTCAAGCTGGAGGAAGTCAGACAGTGGTGTCACTAGTACAGTGTCGAGAGAGAGAGAGAGAGAGAGAGAGAGAGAGAGAGAGAGAGAGAGAGAGAGAGAGAGAGCATACAATATTACCACCTGCAGTGATTTTCTTTTATCCGAGGCAGGTACAGCGCGTAGCGCTCATCGTTCATCTCTCTCTCTCTCTCTCTCTCTCTCTCTCTCTCTCTCTCTCTCTCTCTCTCTCTCTCTCTTCTTCTTCTTCTTCTTCTTCTTCTTCTTCTTCTTCTTCTTCTTCTTCTTCTTCTTCTTTTCTCCTCCTCCTCCAACGTCAGGACTGTATGGTGGGATATCTGTTGCTAAATTGTTTAGACACTATCTACCTGCTGAGGATGACCGTAAACCGCAGGGTTGACTGCGTGGCCCGCGCGCTGCATGTGGCCCACACTTGTCTCTCTTGCGGCCCGAAAGAGAGAGTAAAATGGTAAGTAATTGAATAAAAAGACTGTAGATACAGATAAAAATTCCCCTGATTATAGAACTATGGAATGTAAGGTGTAGAAATTTAATGTAATTGTTTTACGTACGAAGTTAACTTTTGTACAATGATTCTACACGTATATATATATTTCTACACAGCTTTTGCTGCCCGACCGTAAATTTCTACCTCACCAACTGACCTTCACTACTTCTCTAGTGAGAGCGATTGCCTTACACGTAACTCATCAAAGAGAACTCAACACCGAAGCCTGAAAGAACGTGTAAATGGTGGTCTGTTTACAAACAATATGGGAGCAATGTTACATAGACTCATTGGGTGGGAAGATTTGTCGCTCTGACTACAAGAAAGTATGTTGGTCAACGGTTACAGAAGCACAAAAATCAAGCAGGCGAAAGCGCAGAGTACCTCCGTCCGTGATCAGCAACTCCGAAGGATATCTGCCGACGAGGCGGAGATAAGGACTATCGACCGGAAGATATTCTGAACCTACTAGGAAGAATGTTTAGGTCAGTATCTTCTTCGATCTGCTGAAGAATTCTGCAAAAAAAGAGCATCGAGGTTAGAAAAAAGGATATATTGAAGCCTTTGGTTGTATCAGATCCTGCAAACTGGCCCACTCGTCCTGGGATTTGCCACCCGGTAACTGAGTGAAAAGTTTCAAGTATCGATGAACAATTTAATGCAGGGATTTTGACTGCACGTTGGTGATAAAGGAGAAAAAAGATCAGTAGTTATGATAAAGATTGTTATTATAATTTCAGTATTCATATCAATTAGATGATGCATCACATGTTTACTATGTAGCCGTTTGCAACTCTGGTGTGGGCCGTTTTGATATCTGTTTCTCTCCGTACGTCTCGAAGCTTTGGAACTCTCTACCCCTTCACGCACCTTCCCAGTATCTACGACCTGACTCATTTTAAGACAGTTTTTCACTTCCTCCAAAGTTAGTATGTACTTTCCCTTATCTATTATTCTCCCCTTTCATTAACCTCTGTTTCAATTAATGCCCGGCCTTGGTGTGGACTTATGCCTGTGACTGGAGCCTTCGACGTATAAAAAAGAAAAGAAAATGAGCGAATGTGTGCTTGTCAGCCTGCATGAACACTACGATTAATTCCACGAAAAATCGTCTCAGCATCGATACTTGACCACGCCTTCTCCCCATCATGCTAGCTGGGCCACCTCACCTAACCCTCTAGCCTGTGGAGTACGCAAAAACGTGGCTTCAGAAAGAGCATCGCAGGTGAGACAACACGCCGCAGATGAAAAACAAAGGCAGGAAAACCCACAGGGTTACGAATCATATAACAAACTATTTTCTGTTATTTTGTTAGCTGAGAAGGTACGGGCATCTAAGGTCCTAATCAAAGCCATCTCATTAATAGTCTCTCTCTCTCTCTCTCTCTCTCTCTCTCTCTCTCTCTATATATATATATATATATATATATATATATATATATATATATATATATATATATATATATATATATATATATATATATATTTCTTTTTTTCTTTTTTTCTTTCAAACTATTCGCCATTTCCCGCGTTAGCGCTAAGAACAGAGGACTGGGCCCCTGATGGAATATCCTCACCAGGCTCCGTTCTCTATTCGTTCTTTTGGAAAATGGAAAAAAAAAGAACGAGAGGGGAGGATTTCCAGCCCCCCGCTCCCTCCCCTTTTGGTCGCCTTCTACGACACGCAGGGAACACGTGGGAAGTATTCTTTCTCACATATTCCCAGGGATGATATATATATATATATATATATATATATATATATATATATATATATATATATATATATATATATATATATATATATATATATATATATATATATGTATATATATATATATATATACGTATACAAATATATATATATATATATATATATATATATATATATATATATATATATATATATATATATATATATATATATATATATATATATATATATATATATATATATATGTATACAAATATGTATACAAATATATCTTCTCATATATATATATATATATACATATATATATATATATATATATATATATCATACAAACCTCCAACAGCCAGGATCGAACCCGGGACCCCTTTGTAACAGGCGGGAAAACTACCGCTAGGCTATGGGCCTGGCCCATAGCCTAGCGATAGCATTCCAGCCTGTTACACAAGGGTCCGGGGTTCGATCCTAGCTGTTGGAGGTTTGTATGTTCTATGTAGGTGCGCGTTCCTATGCACTTTGGTCGCATATATGTATATATATATATATATATTTTTCTTTTTCTTTCATACTATTCGCCATTTCCCGCATTAGCGAGGTAGCGTTGAGAACAGAGGACTGGGCCCTTGAGGGAATATCCTCACGTGGGCCCCTTCTCTGTTCCCTCTTTTGGAAAATTAAAAAAAAAAAAAGTGAGGGGAGGATTTCCAGCCCCCCGCTCCCTCCCCTTTTAGTCGCCTTCTACGACACGCAGGGAATACGTGGGAAGTATTCTTTCTCCCCTATCCCCAGGGATAATATATATATATATATATATATATATATATATATATATATATATATATATGTATATATATATATATATATATGGAGGAAAAGATCACAATTTTGCGCGTGATCATGTTATATTCCTATGAGTCCACGGGGAAAAAGAAACACGATAAGTTCCCGAGTGCACTTTCGCGTAATTATCACATCATCAGGGGAGACACAACAGAGAAATATAACATGCAGTTGATATACAACGGAGAGATGTTGCTAGGACGCCATTTGGTAAATATGCGATTGTCCAAGACAGACAACGAGCGTATCATAAACTTATTATGTGGACAAGATGGTGAATTGTTTACAAATTTCACTAACAACAAAGTTATCCAGTTTGTATAGACCATTGCTAATATTAAGATTACAATTTTTTGTGTATGTAGTGATAGAAGATTCAATGATATTTCTCATGGTAATAGAATTAGAGTTAATAACTGAGATAGCACTACTCCAGTCAATACAATGATCCTAGTTTTTAACGTGATGAAACAAGGCATTTGATTCTTGTCCCGGTCTTATACTATATTTATGTTGCTTAAGTCTAACAGAAAGATCTTCAAAATAAAACTTGTCAATTTCTACATGGAACTTTATAGATGCACCCAAAAGAAATTTCTTGTGAATTTCTGATTAAGATATTCTGTATAGTATTATTGTTTCTGAAGACAACATTTACATTAAAGGATATAAGCAACATGGGAAGTAAAGCAAAATTATTATCAAAAGGGAGAATTAAAAGATTCGTGGTGTCAATGGGAGGTTTGGGCTCAACTCTATAAAATGATTTCTTTGCTAGCTTTAGGGATTTATCTATGAAAGATTGATCCAATAGAATATATCTTCTCAAACTCATCATCAATATACTCTCGATTGCAAATAAATAATGCCCTAAGTAACATAGATTGAAATGATAATGATTTAACTTTGCCATGTTGAGATGAGTAATAACGGATACATGAGCATAAATTAGTAGGTTTTCTGTTTTTGCTAAACTTAAACTTGTTTAACTTTAGCATATACAGAAAACCTATATACATATATATATATATATATAACATACAAACCTCCAACAGCTAGGATCGAACCCGGGACCTCTGTGTAATAAACTGGAATGCTACCGCTAGGCTATGGGCCTGGCTTATTGGAAATAACTATTCGAATACTAGGTACTCGAATACCCTTCGTCTCACATTGGTGAGCAATGGCGTCTACACAGGTCATTTCCCAACAGAAATTCCTATGAGTCCACGGGGAAAATGAAACACGATTAGTTCTCAAGTGCAATCTCGTGTAATAATCACATCACTAGGGGAGACACAAGAGAGAAATATATGTTAGTTGATATATATCGAGGAGACGAAGCTAGGACGCCATTTGGTAAACGTGATTGTCCAAAACATACAACGAGCGTTCATAAGCTTGTTATTTTACAAATTCTATCAACAAAAACGTTATCTAATTTGTCTAGACCATCACTAATATCAAGATTATAATTCTTTGTGTGTTCAATAGTGGAAGATTCAATGATATTTCTCTTAGTAATAGAGTTAGAATTAATAACTGAGATGGCATTACTCCAGTCAGTACAATGATCATAGTTTTTAACGTGATTAAACAAGGCATTTGATTCTTGTCCCGTTCTTACACTATATATATGTTGCTGAAGTCTAACAGAAAGATCCTTACCAGTCTGACCAACATAAAATTTATCACAATTTCCACAAGGCACTTTATAGATGCATCCGAGAGAATTTTCTGGTGAATTCCTGATTAAGATATTCTTTATTGTAGCATTGTTACTGAAGGCAACATTTACATCAAAGGATTTAAGCAACATGGGAAGTAAAAGTGAAACTATTATTAAAAGGGAGAACTAAAAGATTCTTGGTGTCAATGGGAGGTTTGGGCTCAACTCTATAAAATGATTTCTTTGCTAACTTAAAGAACTCATGAATGAAAGATCTAGGGTACTTTAACTTAAATCCAATAGAATATATCTTCTCAAACTTATCATCAATAAACTTTGGACAGCAAATACGTAATGCCCAAAGGAACATAGATTGAAATGATGATAATCTAACTCTGTCATGTTAAGATGAGTAATAATGGATATGTGAGCATACATTGGTGGGTTTTCTGTATATGCTAAACTTAAACTTGTCTCCTTGCCTATGAATCATGCAATCTAAAAATGGTAACATAGCATTACTTTCATTTTTTACAGTAAATTTGATGGAAGGTACTAAATTGTTAAGTAAGGGAAGAAATAATTGTAAATTTTCATTTGTTGGCCAAACCCAAAGAAAATCATCTACATACCTGAACCAAAATGCATTAGAAGGTAAGATATCCTTTAGTAATCTTGCTTAAAAAAAATTCCATACAAAGAATACTTAGCACAGGTGAAAGATGGTTACCCATTGCCATGCCAAATTTTTGAGCATGATAATCTCCATTCAGTTGAAATACACAGTCTTTTACACACAAGTTTATCAGTTCAATGAAAACAGACTTTGAAACAGGTAAATGAATATCAGCCAAGACATCAAATGCATATTCTAAAAGGTCATCAAGTGGCACTTTAGTGAAAAAAGAGGAAACATCAAAGCTAACTAGTTTGAAATCAAAATTAACATTGATATTGTTTAGCTTGTTGACTAAAACTGCATTGTTCATATTAGAAATTGATACCTTACCCACTAAAGGTCTTAAAATGAAACTAACCACTTTGACAATCTACATGTGAGGGAATTTTCCAGCCAGACCTATAATAGGCTAGGGATAGGGATAGGGGAGAAAGAATACTTTCCACGCGTTCCTCACGTGTCGTAGAAGGCGACTAAATGGGACGGAAGCGGGGAGCTAGAAAACCTCACATCCCCTTTCAACTTTCTATAAGGGGAAACAGAAGAAGGAGCCACGCGGGGAGTGCTCATCCTCGTCGAAGGTGCAGATTGGGGTGTCTAGATGTGAGTGGATGTAACCAAGATGAGAAAAAAGGAGAGATAGGTAGTATGTTTGAGAAAAGGAACCTGGATGTTTTGGCTGTGAGTGAAACGAAGCTCAAGGGTAAAAGGGAAGAGTGCTTAAGGAATGTCTTGGGAGTAAAGTCAGGGGTTAGTGACAGGACGAGAGCAAGGGAAGCAGTAGCACTACTCCTGAAACAGGAGTAGTGGGAGTATGTGAGAAAGATTAAGAAAGTAAACTTTAGATTGATATGGGAAAAACTGAAAGTGGATGGAGAGAGATGGATGATTATTGGTGCATATGCACCTGGGCATGAGAAGAAAGATCATTAGAGGCAAGTGTTTTAGGAGCAGCTGAGTGAGCGTGTTAGTATGTTTCATGGACGAGACCGGGTTATAGTGATGGGTGATTTGAATGCAAAGGTGAGTAACGAGGCAGTTGAGGGATAATTGGTGTACATGGGATGTTCAGTGTTGCAAATGGAAATGGTGAAGAGCTTGTAGATTTATGTGCTGAAAAAGGACTGGTGATTGGGAATACGTAGTTTGAAAAGAGATATACATAAGTATACGTATGTAAGTAGCATAAATGGCCAGTGAGCGTTATTGGAGTACGTGTTAATTGATAGGCGCGCGAAAGAGAGCCTTTTGGGCGTTAATGTGCTGAGAGGTGCAACTGAAGGGATGTCTGATCATTATCTTGTGGAGGCGAGGGTGAAGATTTGTAGAGGTTTTCAGAAAAGAAGAGAGAATGTTTGGGTGAAGAGAGTGGTGAGAGTAAGTGAGCTTGGGAAGGAGACTTGTGTGAGGAAGTAGCAGGAGATCCTGAGTACAGGATGAAAAAAGGTGAGAACAAAGGAGGTAAGGGGAGTGGGGGAGGAATGGGATGTATTTAGGGAAGCAGTGATGGCTTGTGCGAAAAACGTGGGAGGTGGGCAGATTAGAAATGGTAGTGAATGGTAGGATGAAGATGTAAGAGAGAGGCATTCGGACGATTTTTGCAGGGCTGCAAATGAGTGGGAGATATATAAAAGGAAGAGGCAGGAGGTCAAGAGAAAGGTTCAAGAGGTGAAAAAGAGGGCAAATGAGAGTTGGGGTGAAAGAGTATCATTAGATTTTAGGGAGAGTATAAAGATGTTTTGGAAGGAGGTAAATAAAGTGCGTAAGACAAGGGAACAAATGGGAACATCAGTGAAGGGGGTAAATGGGGAGATGATAAAAAGTAGTGGTAATGTGAGAAAGAGATGGAGAGAGTATTTTGAAGTTCTATTGAATGTGTTTGATGATAGAGTGGCAGATTTAGCGCGTTTTGGTCGAGGTGGTGTGCAAAGTGAGAGGGTTAGAGAGAATGACCTGGTAAAGAGAGAAGAGGTAGTAAAAGCTTTACGGAAGACGGAAGGCGGTAAGGCAGCGGGTTTGTATGGCACTGCAGTGGAATCTATTAAAAAGGTGGGTAACTGTATTGTTGACTGGTTGGTAAGGTTATTTGATGTATGTATGTCTCCTGGCGAGGTGCCTGAGGATTGGCGGAATGCTTGCATAGTGCCATTGTACAAAGGCATGGGGGATAAAAGTGAGTGCTCAAATTATAGAGGTATAAGTTTGTTGAGTATTCCTGGTAAATTATATGGGGGGAGGGGGGTATTAATTGAGAGGGTGATGGCATGTACAGAGCATCAGATTGGGGAAGAGCAGTGTGATTTCAGAAGTGGTAGAGGATGTGTGGATCAAGTATTTGCTTTAAAGAATGTATGTGAGAAATACTTAGAAAAGCAAATGGATTTGTATGTAGCATTTATGGAGAAGGCATATGATAGAGTTGAGAGAGATGTTCTTTGAAAGGTATTAAGAATATATGGTGAGGGAGGCAAGTTGTTAGAAGAAATGAAATGTTTTCTTCAAGGATGTAAGGCATGTGTACGTGTAGGAAGATAGGAAAGTGATTGGTTCACAGTATATATAGGTTTGCGGCAGGGGTGTGTGATGTCTCCATTGTAGGTTTAATTTGTTTACGGATGGGGTTGTTAGGGAGGTGAATACAAGAGTTTTGGAAAGAGGGGCAAGTATGCAGTCTATTGTGGATGAGAGAGCTTGGGAAGTGAGTCAGTTGTTGTTCGCTGATGATACACCGCTGGTGGATGATTCGGGTGGGGAACAGCAGAAGCTGGTGACTGAGTTTGGTAAAGTGTGTGAAAGAAGAAAGCTGAGAGTAAATGTGAATAAGAGCAAGGTTATTAGGTACAATAGGGTTGAGGGACAAGCCAATTGGGAGGTATATTTGAATGGAAACAAACTGGAGGAAGTGAAGTGTTTTAGATATCTGCAAGTGGATTTTGCAGAGGATGGAACCATGGACGCGGAAGTAAATCATAGGATGGGTGAGGGGGCGAAAGCTCTGGGAGCGTTGAAGAATGTGTGGAAGTCGAGAACATTATCTCGGAAAGCAAAAATGGGTATGTTTGAAGGAATAGTGGTTCGAACAATGATTATGGTTGCGAGGCGTGGGCTATAGATAGACTTGTCCAGAGGAGGGTGGATGTGCTGGAAAAGAGATGTTTGAATACAATATATGGTGTGAGGTGGTTTGATCGAGTAAGTAATAATAGGGTAGGAGAGATGTGTGGTGGTAAAAAGAGTGTGGTTGAGAGAGCAGAAGAGGGTGTTTTGAAATGGTTTGGTCACACGGAGAGAATGAGTGAGGCAAGATTGACCAAGCGGATATATGTGTCAGAGGTAAAGGGAACGAGGAGAAATGGGAGACCAAATTGGAGGTGGAAAGATGGAGTGAAAAAGATTTTGAGTGATCGGGGCCTGAACATGCAGGAGGGTGAAATGCGTGCAACTAACAGAGTGAATTGGAACGATGTGGTATACCGGGGTCAAAGTGCTGTCAATGGATTGAACCCGGGAATGTGAAGCCTCTGGGGTAAACCGTGGAAAGTTGTGAGGGGCCTGGATGTGGGAAGGGAGGTGTGGTTTCTGTGCATTATGCATGACAGCTAGAGACTGAGTGTGAACGAATGTGGCCTTTGCTGTCATTTCCTAGTGCTACCCCGCGCACATTTGGGGGGAGGGGGCTGGTATTTCATTATGTGGCGAGGTGGCGACGGGAACGAATAAGGGCAGACAGTATGAATTATGTACATGTGTATCTATGTATATGTCTGTGTGTGTATATATCTGTATACGTTGAGATGTATAGGTATGTATATTTGCGTGTGTGGACGTGTATGTATATGCATGTGTATGTGGGTGGGGTTAGGCCATTCTTTCGTCTGTTTCCTTGCGCTACCTCGCTAACGCGGGAGACAACAACCAAGTATAATATATATATATATATATATATATATATATATATATATATATATATATATATATATATATATATATATAAATATATATATATATATATATTCATACAGGAGGAACTGAAGTGTTTTAGATATCTGGGAGTGGATTTGGCAGCGGATGGAACTAGGGAATTGGAAGTGAATCATTAAGTGGGGGAGGCGGCGAAAGTTCTGGGAGAGTTGAGAAATGTCAGGAAGTCGGAAACATTATCTCGGAAACCACAATGGGTATTTTTGAAGGAACAGTGGTTCCAACAATGTTATATGGTTGCGAGGCGTGAGCTATGGATAGAGTTGTGCGGAGTAGGTTGGATGTGCTGGAAATGAGATGTTTGAGGACAATATGTGGTGTGAGGTGGTTTGATCGAGTAAGTAATAATAACATAAGAGAGATGAGTGGTAATAAAAAGAGTGTGGTTGAGAGAGCAGAAGAGGGTGTATTGAAATGGTTTGGTCACATGGAGAGAATGAGTGAGGAGAGATTGACCAAGAGGATATATTTGTCAGAGGTGGAGGGAACGAGAAGTGGGAGACCAAATTGAAGGTGGAAAGATGGAGTGAAAAAGATTTTGAGTGATCGGGGCCTGAACATGCAGGAGGGTGAAAGGCGTGCAAGGAATAGAGTGAAGTGGAACGGTGGGGTATACCGGGGTCGACGTGCTATCAATTTATTGAACCAGGGCGTGTGATGTGTCTGGGGTAAACCATGAAAATTTTTTTTTGGGGGGCTGGATGTGGAAAGGGAGCTGTGGTTTCGGTGCATTATTACATGACAGCTAGAGACTGAATGTGAACGAAAGTGGTTTTTGTTGGCTTTTCCTAGCGCTATGTCGCGCACATTTGGGGGGAGGGGGTGGTTATTTTCTTTTTTAGCGGGGTGGAGATGTGAATGAATAAAGGCAGACAGTATGTATTATGTACATGTGTTTATATGTATATGTCTGTGTGTATATATTTATGTATATGTTGAGATGTATAGATATGTATATACTGTGTGTGTCGATGTGTATGTATATACATGTGTATGTGGATGGGTTGGACCATTCTTTCGTCTGTTTTCTTGCGCTACCTCGGTAACTTGGGTGACAGCGACAAAACAAAATAAATAGAAATATGATATATATATATATATATATATATATATATATATATATATATATATATATATATATATATATATATATATATATATATATATATATATATATATGTATATATATATATATATATATATATATATATATATATATATATATATATATATATATATATATGTATATATATATACATATATATATATATATGACTCATGGTGAGGTGCCTTAGGATTGGCGGTTTGCGTGCATAGTGCCATTGTACAAAGGCAAAGGGGATAAGAGTGAGTGCCCAAATTACAGAGGTATAAGTTTGTTGAGTATTCCTGGTAAATTAAATGGGAGGGTATTGATTGAGAGGGTGAAGGCATGTACAGAGCATCAGATTAGGGAAGAGCAGTGTGGTTTCAGAAGTCGTATAGGATGTGTGGATCAGGTGTTTGCTTTGAAGAATGTATGTGAGAAATACTTAGAAAAGCAAATGGAATTATATGTAGCATTTATGGATCTGGAGAAGGCATATGATAGAGTTGATAGAGATGCTCTGTGGAAGGTATTAAGAATATATGGTGTGAGAGGCAAGTTGTTAGAAGCAGTGAAAAGTTTTTATCGAGGATGTAAGGCATGTGTACGTGTGGGAAGAGAGGAAAGTGATTGGTTCTCAGTGAATGTAGGTTTGCGGCAGGGGTGTGTGATGTCTCCATGGTTGTTTAATTTGTTTATGGATGGGATTGTTAGTTAGGTGAATGCAAGAGTTTTGGAAAGAGGGGCAAGTATGAAGTCTGTTGTTGATGAGAGAGCTTGGGAAGTGAGTCAGTTATTGTTCGCTGATGATACAGCGCTGGTTGCTGATTCATGTGAGAAACTGCAGAAGCTGGTGACTGAGTTTGGTAAAGTGTGTGAAAGAATAAAGTTAAGAGTAAATGTGAATAAGAGCAAGGTTATTAGGTACAGTAGGGTTGAGGGTCAAGTCAATTGGGAGGTAAGTTTGAATGGAGAAAAACTGGAGGAAGTGAAGTGTTTTAGATATCTGGGAGTGGATCTGGCAGCGGATGGAACCATGGAAGCGGAAGTGAATCATAGGGTGGGGGAGGGGGCGAAAATCCTGGGAGCCTTGAAGAATGTGTGGAAGTCGAGAACATTATCTCGGAAAGCAAAAATGGGTATGTTTGAAGGAATAGTGGTTCCAACAATGTTGTATGGTTGCGAGGCGTGGGCTATGGATAGAGTTGTGCGCAGGAGGGTGGATGTGCTGGAAATGAGATGTTTGAGGACAATGTGTGGTGTGAGGTGGTTTGATCGAGTAAGTAATGTAAGGGTAAGAGAGATGTGTGGAAATAAAAAGAGCGTGGTTGAGAGAGCAGAAGAGGGTGTTTTGAAATGCTTTGGGCACATGGAGAGAATGAGTGAGGAAAGATTGACCAAGAGGATATATGTGTCGGAAGTGGAGGGAACGAGGAGAAGTGGGAGACCAAATTGGAGGTGGAAAGATGGATTGAAAAAAATTTTGTGTGATCGGGGCCTGAACATGCAGGAGGGTGAAAGGCGGGCAAGGAATAGAGTGAATTGGATCGATGTGGTATACTGGGGCTGACGTGCTGTCAATGGATTAAGCCAGGGCGTGTGAAGCGTCTGGGGTAAACCATGGTAAGTTTTGTGGGTCCTTGATGTGGAAAGGACATTGCGGTTATGGTGCATTATACATAACATGTGTCCCCTGTTGTCTTTTCCTAGCGTTACCTCGCGCGCGTGCTGGGGGAGGGGGTTGTCATTTCATGTGTGGCGGGGTGGCGACGGGAATAAATAATTGCAGCAAGTATGAATTATGTACATATATATATATATATATATATATATATATATATATATATATATATATATATATATATATATATATATATATATATATATATATTGACTGCGGACTGACTGCCGTAACCAGGATTCGAACCTATGCGCTCGACCCTGGGCGGCCCGTGAATGCCTCACGGTCAAGAAGGTTAACCTCGACACCCCGTAGGTCTATATATGTAAGAATCGTTAATATAACACGCATTCTAAGGCACCCAATGATTTTTGCATCCCAGCTGATAAGATACTTGTCTTAACTTTCATAAATTTGACAACTAGGAAATCTTAAAGAAAAGATCTCCCAGTGTTCGAATAGCGAATCACTACAAGCGTCTGTGGAGGCTGCTTCGTGATGCGCGGGGAGAGCTATTAGAAGCAGCGAGGAGTTTTTACGTGGAAGAGTTAAGGATGTCTGTGAATAGGAGGAGAGGAGGGTTACTGCTTCCAGGTGAATGTTTGGTCTATGGTCAGGGGTGTTTGATGCCAACACATGTTTCATTGCTCCTCACACACCCTTATATTTTTTCCACGACTTACCATCCCCTGTCACTTCACACAGTCCCTGACCTAGCGCCCTCCATCCTTGTATTATACTCGATGCTTTACATCATGGTCAAGTCTTATTCACCCACTGCTAGGGAAGGTCCACCATCCACCATTTTCGTGTGGACATTTGTTCATTATACAAATTAATCTTCAGGTACATTATACACTATATACATTAATCTCCAGGGGCATTATGCACTATATACATTAATCTCCGAGGGCATTATTCGAAATGATATCCTCCTGGGTGCATTTCCATCTCGCTAGGTACAGAGCATTAGCTGAATGTTATATCTTAGTTAACTTTGGGAGCTTCCATGGTAATGTTTCTGTTCTAACCACTTCCATTGTCGGGGGAATCCTTTGTGTTCCATTACATGTGACGCCTTTTACTTACAGTAATGAGCTGCTCAAAATAAGTCTAATTATCATTCTATGTATTCCATTCACTTTTTTTTCTTCAAGCAAACGTCTTCACAGTGCCATTAGATTCATTACCAGTCAAGAAACAAAATCTGCACTATTGTGCGTTGCAACGTTTATCTCCCTCCCTCACTGTGATAGGAGAGAGAGAATACTTCCCACGTATTCCCTGCGTGTCGTAAACGGCGACTAATAGGGAAGGGAGCGGGGGGCTGGAAATCTTCTCCTTCCGTTTTTTGCTTTTCCAAAAAATGGAACAGAGACGGAGGCCAAGTGAGGAAATTCCCCCTAAGGCTCAGTCCTCTGTTCTTAACGGTATCTCGCAAAAGTGAGAAATGGCGAATATGTATAAAGAATATATATATATATATATATATATATATATATATATATATATATATATATATATATATATATATATATATATATATATATATATATATATATATATATATATATATATATATATATATATATATATATGTATATATATATATATATATATATATATATATATATATATATATATAATATATATATATGTATATATATATATATATATATATATATATATATATATTTTTTTTTTTTTCTTTCAAACTATTCGCCATTTCCCGCATTAGCGAGGTAGCGTTAAGAACAGAGGACTGGGCCTTTGAGGGAATATCCTCACCTGGCCCCTTTCTCTGTCCCTTCTCTTGGGAAAAAAAAAAAAAAACGAGAGGGGAGGATTTCGAGCCCCTCGCTCCCTCCCCTTTTAGTCGCCTTCTACGACACGCAGGGAATACGTGGGAAGTATTCTTTCTCCCCTATCCCCTGGGATACAATAATACTATAATACAATAAATGGCAGTCAACTTCACACCATCAAGTAGCACATAACGCAAACAAATTACATAGATAAGAGTTCAACCTCTCGATGAATAAGATTCATTATATGCTGAGAGATAATGTTGAAATTCTCTAACTTATACAATGACAAATATATGAGATACTGAAATATTGACCTCTCCTGTCGATAACACTGCCAAAGTCCATTTTCTATGAGGTTTCGTTACTATAAATCAAATTTCACACAATCAAATGTACTTTACAATCACAAGTAGTCATCAGAGAACCAATAATATATCTTAGGACTTTTTCCGTAGACGTGTACATGCGCACCCTCCAGTAGCACGTCGTCCTGCTGTACTTTGAAGGGGTGTAGTTCACTGTACCATAAGCCAGCAGCATTAACGGTAATCTTGCAGGCCATGCTGGGGCCTAGAGTGACGGGCCTCTCAAATTCTTTACTTTTCTTTGAACTCTGAACAAACTCGAGCATCTCGCCGGCAGCGTCCACTACTGTTGCCGTGAAGTCGAAACGTTGGCACTCACACCAAACTTTCTGGATATGAATAGTCTTGTTTGTTTTAAGATTTGATATCAGTGTTTGCTCTTCACTCATCTGCACTTTGCAACCTTTGCCGGGATTCAGCACAGTTGGCAGTTGGGTACATTTGATATCACTGGAGTCAAATCGTTCCCTTTTCTGCCGTATGGTAGTGACGGCGCACTCTCAGAGGGTTCAATATGCATGAGAATGTTTGTACATTCCTTCTGAGTTAAGACACCAGATGGCAATACATGTCGGACAAACTCGTCGCAAGACATGGTCAAGACATGACCATATATATATATATATATATATATATATATATATATATATTATATTTTTTTATTATACTTTGTCGCTGTCTCCCGCGTTTGCGAGGTAGCGCAAGGAAACAGACGAAAGAAATGGCCCAACCCTCCCCATACACATGTATATACCTACGTCCACACACGCAAATATACATACCTACACAGCTTTCCATAGCTTACCCCAGACGCTTCACATGCCTTGATTCAATCCACTGACAGCACGTCAACCCCGGTATACCACATCGCTCCAATTCACTCTATTCCTTGCCCTCCTTTCACCCTCCTGCATGTTCAGGCCCCGATCACACAAAATCTTTTTCAATCCATCTTTCCACCTCCAATTTGGTCTCCCTCTTCTCCTTGTTCCCTCCACCTCCGACACATATATCCTCTTGGTCAATCTTTCCTCACTCATCCTCTCCATGTGCCCAAACCACTTCAAACACCCTCTTCTGCTCTCTCAACCACGCTCTTTTTATTTCCACACATCTCTCTTACCCTTACGTTACTCACTCGATCAAACCACCTCACACCACACATTGTCCTCAAACATCTCATTTCCAGCACATCCATCCTCCTGCGCACAACTCTATCCATAGCCCACGCCTCGCAACCATACAACATTGTTGGAACCACTATTCCTTCAAACATACCCATTTTTGCTTTCCGAGATAATGTTCTCGACTTCCACACATTCTTCAAGGCCCCCAGAATTTTCGCCCCCTCCCCCACCCTATGATCCACTTCCGCTTCCATGGTTCCATCCGCTGCCAGATCCACTCCCAGATATCTAAAACACTTCACTTCCTCCAGTTTTTCTCCATTCAAACTCACCTCCCAATTGACTTGACCCTCAACCCTACTGTACCTAATAACCTTGCTCTTATTCACATTTACTCTTAATTTTCTTCTTCCACACACTTTACCAAACTCAGTCACCAGCTTCTGCAGTTTCTCACATGAATCAGCCACCAGCGCTGTATCATCAGCGAACAACAACTGACTCACTTCCCAAGCTCTCTCATCCCCAACAGACTTCATACTTGCCCCTCTTTCCAAAACTCTTGCATTTACCTCCCTAACAACCCCATCCATAAACAAATTAAACAACCATGGAGACATCACACACCCCTGCCGCAAACCTACATTCACTGAGAACCAATCACTTTCCTCTCTTCCTACACGTACACATGCCTTACATCCTCGATAAAAACTTTTCACTGCTTCTAACAACTTTCCTCCCACACCATATATTCTTAATACCTTCCACAGAGCATCTCTATCAACTCTATCATATGCCCTCTCCAGATCCATAAATGCTACATACAAATCCATTTGCCCTTCCAAGCATTTCTCACATACACTCTTCAAAGCAAACACCCGATCCACACATCCTCTACCACTTCTGAAACCACACCATATATATATATATATATATATATATATATATATATATATATATATATATATATATATATATATATATATATATATATATATATATATATATATATATTAACCTGTGATTGCAAAAGCCATAGGAGAAAATCACACCAATTCATCCTCCGGACGGGTTGCTGGAAACTCTGACGTATTTCTTTTTATGAAATCATTTATGCTGGATGATGTTGCACAGTATCGACGAGGCAGTTTTACGACCCCCATGAAACTGCGAAACGGCCCTTCCATCCAAAGGGAGTCAAGTTCTTCAGACTGGGAACCACTCTGCTATCGGGATGGTCACAGGGTTCTGTAGGTATGAAATAAACACTACGGCCACCGACCAGAACTGGTGCAGAGTGTGCTACGGACTGAGTGTCCTCTGTTCGGGAATTCCTGGAACATCATCTGTGCCTCCCAGGTTCTAGACAGCTGGAGAGATATGGGCTGACGCTACATCAATAGATTTGGTAGAGGACCCATCCTGGCTACTGGCTCAAGACCAACTGGCGAGTAAAACGTAGAATTGGTGCTTTGTTGCAGTGTGTCTGGCCAGGGTATTGTCTTTGGTAGATATAGACAGGAGCTACTTATCAGGATTTAATTCCCAGTATTTCGACAGTTAACTTCCTTAAGAGAATTTGACAGAGTCCGGCATCACACGAGGTTATATGCAATGCTGTTGGATCAGAATACCGGTTTCTGTGGCCTGTCGCTCCCTGTTTGGTTAATTTCCCTCTCTCGTATTCGACTAAACTCCTCCTACTAATCTAGCAGCTGTGTAACCCACCTGTAAGTCCATGCTGCTATGATATCAATGCTGTTCTCTAGGTGAAATAAATGCCACTTCCACCGCTCTTCTTCCTTGTTTGCTATGCCTTTGTTGATATAAAATTTGTGTCTCCTTCCATCTGGAGAGATGTTCTGCTTACTGTACTCATACAGCAATTGCGTTGGTAATTTCATGACCAACGCAATATATCTTTTGTATTGTATCTCTATCGGGAAGGGGGCACAAGTTATCCACAAAGTATTGGACAAAGACGGAAAACGGTAGAGGTGGCTTACATCTTACCAGAGGACAACCTTACGATAGCAGGGACTTAAAGGTGGACGGCAGCGGTAACCAAATTAGTGGGCAGAGTCTGGTCGACAACGTACAGGAATGGAAGGGGAAATGACCAATCAGGGAGCGCCACGCCACAGCGACCGGGAACCTGATCCAGCAACATTATGTATAACCTATGCGAGACACTACTGTCATATTCCCCTAATGATAACAGCTGTTGAAACGTTGAAAATTGATTAGTGACCTGGCATTGGGTAGCTATGCCAACCGAGAGTCATGGCAAGTGATTTGGTGAAAAGAGATGGTTAAAGATTCTTATATATCTTACTGTTACTTCAGGGTCCTTTTCAAAAAGAACCTTTCCAAAGGTTCCTGCGCTGTTACGCAACCTCTAGTGCCAGAGTTGGTGAGGCAATATCATTGTACGTTGCCAAAATAGGGTACAGTCATATCAAAGGGCTTGCTTCAAAGGATTCCATCCTGTCCCTGATAATGAGTATAGCGCTCTGGAACTACAGGGGGCCTGTAGAAAGCTCTAGGTAGTACTAGGTCACCCCTTCTCTCTCTCTCTCTCTCTCTCTCTCTCTCTCTCTCTCTCTCTCTCTCTCTCTCTCTCTCTCTCTCTCTCTCTCTCTCTCTCTCTCTCTCTCTCTCTCTCTCTCTCTCTCTCTCTCTCTCTCTACGTATATTGTCTTTCATACATGTTCGCGTTAGCAAGGTACTGCCAGGATCAGACCAAGAAAAAGTCTCATTCGCTCACGTCTATTCTCCAGCTATCATGTGTAATGCACCGAAACCAAAGCTCCCTTTCTACAACCAGGCCCCACAGACCTTCCCGTGGTTCCCCTTGGCTTCTTTATATGGCTTGGTTCAGTTCATTGACAGCACCATTATACCACATCACTACATTTTACCCAATCCCATGAACGCCTTTCACCTTCCTGTACATTCAAGCTCCGAGCGCTCAAAATATTTGTCACTCAGTCTTCCCATCTTCAATCTGGTTCCCCCTTCTCCTTGTCCTTTCCACTTTTAACGGCCAAATCCTCTTTGTCATCCTGTCCTCAAATATTCTTTCCCTACGTCCAAACCATTTCAACGCACCCTCTTCTGCTCTCTCAACCATGCTATTCTTATTACCACAACTGTCTCTTACGTTATCAGCTATTACTCGATTAACTCTCCTCACACCACTTACTGTCCTCATATATTTCTCCTCCAACACATCACTGACTTCAGTACGATGTCATCTGTTGCCAATGCCTCCTTTCTTTTCACACATTCCTCATTGCTCCCATAACCTTTGTCCCCGTACTGAACCTGTGACTAACCTCAGCTTCATTGGTTCCATTCGCTGTCATGTTCACTCTCAGGTAACTAGAATGCTTCATTTCATCCATGATTCCGTCACTGAAAGTCACCGCTTAATAACTCGTCTCTGTGGCCAGCTAAACATATAAACTTTGTTTTGTTCACATATGCTCTTAACTTTCTCCTTCTACACGCTCAACTAAACACGAATATCAACTTCTGCGGTTTGTCTCTTGGATATACCACCTCGTCATCAGCTAATAACAACTGACTTACCTCTCAGGCTCTCAACCCCCCAACCCTCTCTCCAAGACCCTTGATTCACTCCTCCTCCTCCTCCTCTCTCTATCATTATTATCATTATTATCATTATTATCATTATTATCATTATTATCATTATTATTATCATTATTATCATTATTATCATTATTATCATTATTATCATTATTATCATTATTATCATTATTATCATTATTATTATCATTATTATCATTATTATCATTATTATCATTATTATCATTATTATCATTATTATCATTATTATCATTATTATCATTATTATCATTATTATCATTATTATCATTATTATCATTATTATCATTATTATCATTATTATTATCATTATTATCATTATTATCATTATTATCATTATTATCATTATTATCATTATTATCATTATTATCATTATTATCATTATTATCATTATTATCATTATTATCATTATTATCATTATTATCATTATTATCATTATTATCATTATTATCATTATTATCATTATTATCATTATTATCATTATTATCATTATTATTATCATTATTATTATCATTATTATCATTATTATCATTATTATCATTATTATCATTATTATCATTATTATCATTATTATCATTATTATTATCATTATTATCATTATTATCATTATTATCATTATTATCATTATTATCATTATTATCATTATTATCATTATTATCATTATTATCATTATTATCATTATTATCATTATTATCATTATTATCATTATTATCATTATTATCATTATTATCATTATTATCATTATTATCATTATTATCATTATTATCATTATTATCATTATTATCATTATTATCATTATTATCATTATTATCATTATTATCATTATTATCATTATTATCATTATTATCATTATTATCATTATTATCATTATTATCATTATTATTATCATTATTATCATTATTATCATTATTATCATTATTATCATTATTATCATTATTATTATCATTATTATCATTATTATTATCATTATTATTATCATTATTATCATTATTATTATCATTATTATCATTATTATCATTATTATCATTATTATCATTATTATCATTATTATCATTATTATCATTATTATCATTATTATCATTATTATCATTATTATCATTATTATCATTATTATCATTATTATCATTATTATCATTATTATCATTATTATCATTATTATCATTATTATCATTATTATCATTATTATCATTATTATCATTATTATCATTATTATCATTATTATCATTATTATCATTATTATCATTATTATCATTATTATCATTATTATCATTATTATTATCATTATTATCATTATTATCATTATTATCATTATTATCATTATTATCATTATTATTATCATTATTATCATTATTATCATTATTATCATTATTATCATTATTATCATTATTATCATTATTATCATTATTATTATCATTATTATCATTATTATTATCATTATTATCATTATTATTATCATTATTATCATTATTATCATTATTATCATTATTATCATTATTATCATTATTATCATTATTATCATTATTATCATTATTATCATTATTATCATTATTATCATTATTATCATTATTATCATTATTATCATTATTATTATCATTATTATCATTATTATCATTATTATCATTATTATCATTATTATCATTATTATTATCATTATTATCATTATTATCATTATTATTATCATTATTATTATCATTATTATCATTATTATCATTATTATCATTATTATTATCATTATTATCATTATTATCATTATTATCATTATTATCATTATTATCATTATTATTATCATTATTATCATTATTATCATTATTATCATTATTATCATTATTATCATTATTATCATTATTATCATTATTATCATTATTATCATTATTATCATTATTATCATTATTATCATTATTATTATCATTATTATCATTATTATCATTATTATCATTATTATCATTATTATCATTATTATCATTATTATCATTATTATCATTATTATTATCATTATTATCATTATTATCATTATTATCATTATTATCATTATTATCATTATTATCATTATTATCATTATTATCATTATTATCATTATTATTATCATTATTATTATCATTATTATCATTATTATCATTATTATCATTATTATTATCATTATTATCATTATTATCATTATTATCATTATTATCATTATTATCATTATTATCATTATTATCATTATTATTATCATTATTATCATTATTATCATTATTATCATTATTATTATCATTATTATTATCATTATTATCATTATTATCATTATTATTATCATTATTATCATTATTATTATCATTATTATCATTATTATCATTATTATCATTATTATTATCATTATTATTATCATTATTATCATTATTATCATTATTATTATCATTATTATCATCAGTATTATCATTATTATTATCATTATTATCATTGTTATTGTTATTATCATTATTATCATTATTATTATCATTATTATTATCATTATTGTTATTATCATTATTATCATTATTATTAATATCATAGTTGTTAATAGTAGTAGCAGTTGCAGTAGTAGTAGTAGTAGTAGTAGTAGTAGTAGTAGTAGTAGTAGTAGTAGTAGTAGTATCCTTATCATCATTATCATACATCATGCTTGTGATGTACACCATTACGTTATCAGTTCTCTGTCTCCCTTGAACCATTCCATCCATTCAACATTATGGCTCACATTACAGTCTTTCATTCTCACGTAATATATTCTAGTCACTGTATTTCAAGCCCAAAATATTTTCAAAACGTCATCCATTCATGTATTCATACTACATGTCTGAGTTATCATATCTGTGTGGGATTATTTGCAGCAATTTGGGGATTTGTGGGGGAATGATAACAGCAGCCTTCCCGTTCCCCTAGCAGTTCTGGTGCAATCAGGAAGAATATTCAAGGTAATGCAGGACTTTCAAGGCCGTGTGTGGGGGGAAACCAGATCCGGAAATGATTAGCTTAAAGCTGAACGAAAAAAAATATCAAAAACTTTTAAAATGATTTTTTTTTCAGTACGAGACATATATTGACCCTGATCTCGTGGTATGAAAAGAACGTCAGAAGACCCTCCTCTAAGAACTCGAACCACTTCTCAGACACCGTAGCACTGTGAGTATCCCTCTCTTAAACAGGTAAGGAATTTCATTCTTGATTGCCATCTGTGCCTATAACGTATATACTTATATGGGGAAGAGTAGGGCAATCGTGTCTTATACATCTATAACTCTTTCATATCAAGAGTATGTATATTCTTTTATTCCATACACATCTGTAATTCACTGATATCACCATTTAGATCTACATTTCACTCATAAAGAAGAAGGCAAAGATTTTTTTTCCCTTTCCCTTTCAGATCAGAATGGTTGACATCTCCAGCAGTGACGACCCGCCGCAATCTGTCGAGCTGAGGTCGTGACTAGAGAGGCGAAAGACTCTCTCCAGGAGTCCATTTTCTGCGAGGTATTGACGAGTCTGTGGCGAGAGATGGACGCCGACCCAGCACCAGGAAAGTGAACCTTCAAGGACAAACTCTCGTCAAACTTCTGGCCCACCCTCTCAAGTTACTCCCACGGCCTAGTCTTTGCTCTGTCCCGAGTGCCTTTGATTTCAAACGAAGCCATTTCTTCTGTTGCGTGGAGAGCGAGGGGCGATGGCTGCACGGGATCAAAGCGAAGGAAAACAAGCTGTGAAGTGAGGCCAATCGACGTCCTTGAAAAATCTCACCCGGCGCTATGCCGTGCCCCACGAAGGAAAGATAGGAGTGAGATTGATCAGGTCTCGAGCTCGTTATTCCAACTGCTACCGTGGCATCTGTAGCCAGCAGTCCCAACAGATTTACCGTGGTGATTTTTTTCTACATCTATGATTGTACAAATATTCAGTTCACATCCCTGATAACTCACTGCAATCAAGAGAGGACAAACCTTTTGCGAAACCAGTAATGTTATCAACACTAACTTGAAAAGAAAAGCAAATGTTGTGTTACTGAGAATTAGATCCCCGGGAAAACAAACTACACTTTTCGTGACACTGAATAAGAAATTCTTTACCATGATTGTTGTTCTGTGAAATACCGTGACGTTATCAAAGAACAGCAGAAAATTGCTGGCGCATTTGCGGGAACATTCTCTGGAGTGTTTCATAGGGTCAACGTTTGTTACTATACTCTTAGTCAGTCGAACGCAAGGCTGAGAGTTTACGGTGATAGATGTTGGGCATTTGGTCTAGTGGAAGTATCCGAAGTAAGAGGGTCATGGCAAATTATTTGGTGAAAAGAGAAGAGGAAGTGAAAACCTTGCGTAAGATGGAATGTGGCAATGCGGCCGAAGTGGATAGTATTGCGGTTAAATTTTTCAAGAAAGAGGGTAATTGTGCTCTTGACTGGTTAGTCGAAAGTTTTAGTGCATCTATGGATCATGGCGAGGTGGCTGAAAATTGTCAGAATGCCTGTTTCGTGCCGTTGTTTAATTGCAAGATCAAAAGTGAATGTTCAAATTAAAAGATATAAGTTTGTGGAGTGTACTTGGTGGGTTGTAAAGGAGAGCTGTGATTGAGTGCATGTGGGAATGCACAGAGCATCAGACTGGGGAGGGAAAATGTGATTTCAGGAATGGTAGAATGTTTGCTTTGAAGGATGTGTTTGAGAAACAGAAAATCAGAAGACTTCATATGTAGGGTATATGGATCTGGAGAAAATATATGACAGGGTTGAAAGAAATGCTCTGTAGAAGGTGGTGTGAAGAAAGCTGCTATCAACAGTGAAGATCTTATATCAAGAGAGTAGGGTGTATGTGGTTGGTGGTGAATGTTAGTCTGAAGCAAGGATACGTAATGGCACTGTGGCTGTTTGATTTGTGTATTGATGGGGCGCTGAATGATGTAAGTGAAATGTTCCTGGAGATAGGAGCAAAGAGGGAGTAGGGGTCTAGGAGATGAGTCACTTGTATGCTGATGACACAGCGCTGGTGGCTTATTTTTGTGAGAAACTGCAGAATCTTGTATGTGTGTGTGAGATTAGGAGAAAGTGTGAGAGATAAGAATTGAGAGCAAATGTGAGTAAAAACAAGGTTGTTTGGTTTGGCATTACAGAGAGACAGATGTGAGTTTGTATAGAAAGAAACTGGAGGAAATGGGATGTTTTATACACCTGCCAATGGGCTTGACAAAGAATGAAACCATAAAATCTGAAAGGAACCATATTTTACAGGTGTGGGGGCGAAGGTCCCTGGCGCATTAAGAGGCATATAGAAAGACAGGTTGTTGTCGGAGAGGATAAAGTTGGATATGTTTCAAAGAACGGTAGTTCAGATGATGCTGTATGGATGTGAGACATGATCTCTAGATGGTAAAGTACGGAGCAGCGTGAATGCTTTGGAAATAGAATATTTGAGGACAATATGTGTAGTAAGGAAGACTATCGAAGTTTTCTGTTAAGTTACGAGAGTTGAGAGAGCAGAAGGTATGCTGAAATCGTTTGGACATATAGAGAGAATGAGTTAGGAAAGGTTGATAGAGAGGATACGTGTCAGAAGTGGAGGGAACAAGAAGAAGGAGACAGATTTAGTGATGGAGGGAATAAGGTATTTACTCGGGGCCTGAAAATGCATGAGGGTGTATAGCGTGCAAGGAATACAGTGTACTGGAGCGATGTGGTGCAGGGGTAAAGACTGACTGTCAGTGGGCTTCAACAGGGCACACGCTGTAGCCTCGGGAAACCATGGAAAGGTCTGCGGGGCGTGGTTGTGGAGAGGGAGCTGTGGTTTCGGTGTATTTCACATTACAACTACCTCTCTATCTCGGGAAATTACGATCGACCAAGGCGACTAAAGGGGACGAGAGCGGGGGGCTGGAAACCCTCCCCTCCTTGTATTTTAACCTTCTAAAAGGGTAAACAGAAGAAGGAGTCACGCGGGGAGTGCTCATCCTCCTCGAAGACTCAGATTGGGGTGTCTAAATGTGTGTGGATGTAACTAAGATGAGAAAAAAGAGAGATAGGTAGTATGTTTGAAGAAAGGAACCTTGGTATATATATATATATATACATATATATATATATATATATATATATATATATATATATATATATATATATATATATATATATATATATATATATATATATATATATATATATATATATATATATATATATATATATATTTTTTTTTTTTTTTTTTTTTTATACTTTGCCGCTGTCTCCCGCGTTTGCGAGGTAGCGCAAGGAAACAGACGAAAGAAATGGCCCAACCCCCCCCATACACAAGTACATACACACGTCCACACAAGCAAATATACATACCTACACAGCTTTCCTTGGTTTACCCCGGACGCTTCACATGCCTTGATTCAATCCACCGACAGCACGTCAACCCCTGTATACCACATCGCTCCAATTCCCTCTATTCCTTGCCCTCCTTTCACCCTCCTGCATATTCAGGCCCCGATCACACAAAATCCTTTTCACTCCATCTCTCCACCTCCAATTTGGTCTCCCTCTTCTCCTCGTTCCCTCCACCTCCGCCACATATATCCTCTTGGTCAATCTTTCCTCACTCATTCTCTCCATGTGCCCAAACCATTTCAAAACACCCTCTTCTGCTCTCTCAACCACGCTCTTTTTATTTCCACACATCTCTCTTACCCTTACGTTACTTACTCGATCAAACCACCTCACACCACACATTGTCCTCAAACATCTCATTTCCAGCACATCCATCCTCCTGCGCACAACTCTATCCATAGCCCACGCCTCGCAACCATACAACATTGTTGGAACTACTATTCCTTCAAACATACCCATTTTTGCTTTCCGGGATAATGTTCTCGACTTCCACACATTTTTCAAGGCTCCCAAAATTTTCGCCCCCTCCCCCACCCTATGATCCACTTCCGCTTCCATGGTTCCATCCGCTGACAGATCCACTCCCAGATATCTAAAACACTTCACTTCCTCCAGTTTTTCTCCATTCAAACTCACCTCCCAATTGACTTGACCCTCAACCCTACTGTACCTAATAACCTTGCTCTTATTCACATTTACTCTTAACTTTCTTCTTCCACACACTTTACCAAACTCCGTCACCAGCTTCTGCAGTTTCTCACATGAATCTGCCACCAGCGCTGTATCATCAGCAAACAACAACTGACTCACTTCCCAAGCTCTCTCATCCCCAACAGACTTCATACTTGCCCCTCTTTCCAAGACTCTTGCATTTACCTCCCTAACAACCCCATCCATAAACAAATTAAACAACCATGGAGACATCACACACCCCTGCCGCAAACCTACATTCACTGAGAACCAATCACTTTCCTCTCTTCCTACACGTACACATGCCTTACATCCTCGATAAAAACTTTTCACTGCTTCTAACAACTTGCCTCCCACACCATATAGAATATATGGTGTGGGAGGCATATATATATATATACATATATGTATATATACATAGAGTGGGGGAGGGAGCGAAAATTCTGGGAGCGTTGAAGAATGTGTTGAAGTCGAGAACATTATCTCGGAAAGCAAAAAATGGGTATGGTTGAAGGAATGGTGCTTCCAACAATGTTATGTGGTTGCGAGGCGTGGGCTATAGATAGGGTTGTGTGCAGGAGGGTGAAAGTAGTGGGAATGACATGTTTGAGGACAATATGTGGTGTTAGGTGGTTTGATCGAGTAAGTAATGAAAGAGTAAGAGAGATATGTGGTAATGAAAGTAGTGTGGTTGAGAGAGCGGACGAGAGTGTATTGGAATGGTTTGGTCACTTGGAGAGAATGAGAGAGGAAAGATTGACAAAGAGGATATATGTGTCAGAGGAGGAGGAAATGAGAAGTGGGAGACCAAATTGGAGGTGGAAGGATGGAGTGAAAAAGATTTTGAGCGATTGGGGCCTGAATATGCAGGAGGGTGAAAGGCGTGGAAGGAATAGAATGAATTGGAACTATGTGGTATACCAGGGTCGACGTGCTGCCAATGGATTGAAACAGGGTATGTGAAGCGTCTGGGGTAAACCATGAAAAGTTTTGTGAGACGTGGTTGTGGAAAGGGAGACTGAGCGTGAACGAATGAGGCCTTTGTTGTCTTTTCCTAGCGCTACCTCGGACACATGAGGGGGGACGGGGTTGTTATTCCATGTGTGGCGGGGTGGCGATGGGAATAAATAAAGGCAGACAGTATGAATTATGTACATGTGTATATATGTATATGTCTGTGTGTGTATATATGTGTACATGGAGATGTATAGGTATGTATATTTGCGTGTTTGGACGTGTATGTATATACATGTGTATGTGGGTGGATTGGGCCATTCTTTCGACTGTTTCCTTATCATCGAAGGCTCAGATTGGGGTGTCTAAATGTGCGTGGATGTAACCAAGATGAGATAAAAGGAGAGATAGGTAGTATGCTTCAGGAAAGGAACCTGGATGTTTTGGCTCTGAGTGAAACGAAGCTCAAGGGCAAAGGGGAAGAGTGGTTTGGGAATGTCTTGGGAGTAAAGTCAGGAGTTAGTGAGAGGACGAGAGCAAGGGAAGGAGTAGCACTACTCCTGAAACAGGGGTTGTGGGAGTATGTGATAGAGTGTAAGAAAGTAAATTCTAGATTGATATGGGTAAAACTGAAAGTTAATGGAGAGACATGGGTGATTATTGGTGCATATGCACCTGGGCATGAGAAGAAAGATCATGAGAGGCAAGTGTTTTGGGAGCAGCTGAATGAGTGTGTTAGTGGTTTTTATGCACAAGACCGGGTTATAGTGATGGGTGATTTGAATGCAAAGGCGAGTAATGTGGCAGTTGAGGGAATAATTGGTATACATGGGGTGTTCAGTGTTGTAAATGGAAATGGTGAAGAGCTTGTAGATCTTTGTGCTGAAAAAGGACTGGTGATTGGGAATACCTGGTTTCAAAAGCGAGATATACATAAGTATACGTATGTAATTAGGAGAGATGGCCAGAGAGCGTTATTGGATTACGTGTTAATTGATAGGCGCGCGAAAGAGAGACTTTTGGATGTTAATGTGTTGAGAGGTGCAACTGGAGGGAAGTCTGATCATTATCTTGTGGAGGCGAAGGTGAAGATTTGTAGGGGTTTCCAGAAAAGAAGAGAGAATGTTGGGGTGAAGAGAGTGGTGAGAGTAAGTGAGCTTGGGAAGGAGACTTGTGTGAGGAAGTTCCAGGAGAGACTGAATACGGAATGGAAAAAGGTGAGAACAAAGGAGGTAAGGGGAGTGGGGGAGGAATGGGAAGTATTTAGGGAAGCAGTGATGGCTTCATCAAAAGATGTGGCATGAGAAGCATGGGAGGTGGGTTGATTAGAAAGGGTAGTGAGTGGTGGGATGAAAAAGTAAGATTATTAGTGAAAGCGAAGAGAGAGGCATTTGGACGATTTTTGCAGGGAAAAAATGCAAATGAGTGGGAGATGTATAAAAGAAAGAGGCAGGAGGTCAAGAGAATGGTGCAAGAGGTGAAAAAGAGGGCAAATGAGAGTTAGGGTGAGAGAGTATCATTAAATTTTAGGGAGAATAAAAAGTAGTTTCGGAAGGAGGTAAATAAAGTGCGTAAGACAAGGGAGCAAATGGGAACTTCAGTGAAGGGGGCTAATGGGGAGGTGATAACAAGTAGTGGTGATGTGAGAAGGAGATGGAGTGAGTATTTTGAAGGATTGTTGAATGTGTTTGATGATAGAGTGGCAGATATAGGTTGTTTTGGTCGAGGTGGCGTGCAAAGTGAGAGGGTAAGGGAAAATGATTTGGTAAACAGAGAAGAGGTAGTAAAACTTTGCGAAAGATGAAAGCCGGCAAGGCAGCAGGTTTGGATGGTATTGCAGTGAAATTTATTAAAAAAGGGGGTGACTGTATTGTTGACTGGTTGGTAAGGTTATTTAATGTAATGTATATATATATATATATATATATATATATATATATATATATATATATATATATATATATATATATATATATATATATATATGAAGAATCAAATAACTAAGCATTAAGGATAATAGATTATCGTACAGTGAAATTATACAATATGAAAAATAGAATGAAAAGATAAGATATGATATAAGAAAGACAAGTACAAAATGGGTGTAATAATCACCCTCAATCCAGCGCTCGAAAAACACACGAAATGAACATATGTTTTTGCATGAGACACATTATCACCTCATCTTACTCCTTGTTCCCCCTCATCGTATCGAAATAATCTTGGACATTTCCTTTACTCTGTCCCCTTCTTATCATCCTAATAATTTCCCCGTTTTCTTTGTACCTGGAACAGTATCTCAAGACCTTTCCAGACCTTCCCCCACATTAGGGCCAATCACTTCAATTGTTTCATTCTTAGTAACTTCTAGCGTTATACTTTTCTTATATATATATATATATATATATATATATATATATATATATATATATATATATATATATATATATATATATATATATATATATATATATATGGGGATAGGGGAGAAAGAATACTTCCCACGTATTCCCTGCGTGTCGTAGAAGGCGACTAAAAGGGGAGGGAGCGGGGGGGCTGGAAATCCTCCCCTCTCGTTTTTTTTTTTTAATTTTCCAATAGAAGGAACAGAGAATTGGGACAGGTGAGGGTATTCCCTCAAAGGCCCAGTCCTCTGTTCTTAACGCTACCTCGCTAATGCGGGAAATGGCGAATAGTTTGAAAGAAAAGAAAGATATATATATATATATATATATATATATATATATATATATATATATATATATATATATATATATATCACATACAAACCTCCAACAGCCAGGATCGAACCCGGGACCCCTGTGCACGAGGCAGGAATGCTAACCGTTAGGCTATGGGCCCATAGCCTGGCGGGTAGCATTCCTGCTTCGCGTACAGGGGTCCCGGGTTCGATCCTGGCTGTTGGAGGTTTGTATGTTCTATGAATGTGGGCGTTTCTAGTCACTTTCTTCGTATATATATATATATATATGTATATATATAATTTTGGTTTTCTACGCGACTTCTGGGCTACGATGAGCTCCTGTGTACAGCGGAAGCAGTGGTTATCGATCTTCTTCAGAGGATAAACGAGAGACAAGGTAATTTCCTTTAGGTCCTGAGGGGACTGGAGTCAGAGGGTTGTGAGAGCCTGTTAACGCTATGGGGGTTCCCTGTTCCTCCTGCAGGGAGCTGCAGCAACGACAACCAGACAAGACGCTTCAGTCTGGCCGTAGATTGGAACTATGACATCTGTCCGTCCCCCACCACTTTACGAGGTAACTCTATTACTGGCCACACCATCGTGTCTCCTTCCCTCTGACAGCCACAACATAGTTTCACATCGTTACGTCATCCAACTCTCTCTCTCTCTCTCTGTCTCTCTCTCTCTCTCTCTCTCTCTCTCTCTCTCTCTCTCTCTCTCTCTCTCTCTCTCTCTCTCTCTCTTATAAAGACGCACTCTCTTCCCTCCGTCGTTGCCAGAGTATATATCTCTCTCTTTTCCTTTCTTCCCCTCCCAGTTATGTCATATTTCCTGACCTACTTTCCGCCAATCCACTGAAGACAGCGTCTGCCAATAGGATTATATCTTAAGGGTTCAAAAAGTAAAAATCCCCTTTGGTTGCTGAGAGTTAGGATCTATGATCGAGTAGAACAATTAGTATGCTTCGTTATTGGCAACATCACGATGTTTTTCGAACTCTTCCCATCAGTCTCTGAAGATCAGAAGCAGTCTCAAGTTGAAGCGACGGGGGATTCGAAAGTCTTAAGGTTGAATGGGATACAGAATCGTATCCAATGTTACGTTGCGATATTTCATATGAAGGTGGTGGAAGTAGAAAAAGAAAAGAGAGTTAAGTGAAAGAGATACAAAACGAGTAAAAACAAGTGCAGAAACTAAAACTGAAAAAGAGAGAGACGAGTGAAAAATATTCGAAGCAGGTAATGGAGTGTGGTAATCAAGACTGAAAAGGAGGGAGTCGACTTGGAGAGATTCGGAACAGGTAATACAGTGTGGTAACCAAGATCGAAAAGAGGGAGTCGAGTGAGAAAGATTCGAAGCCACTAAATGAGTGTGGTAATTGAGATTGAGAAAGAGAATCGGGTGAATGAGATTCGAAACAGAAAAGCATGTGGAGGTATGACTATTAAAGAACTCGATCATCTTCTACAGTAGATCTGGATGAGGCCCTGAAAAAATGAGAATCGAAACAGAAGAGGATGTGTAATTAGGAATATCAAAGAACTCGATCCCCTCTGCAGTAGGTTTAGATGGGATCCTGAAGATCATTAGGTATTAATGAGAAGAGACCTTTGTAAACAGACCCCGCACTAGAGAACTGGGTCAGGAGACAGTAAATACTCTGGTAGACTGAGGTGATACCGTGAGTGACGGATTGTTATCAGCACTGATGACGTTTGGGAGGATTTCTTCATCAGTGGCCGGAAACTGTCAAACATCCCGAAGTGACATGCCTCAGGGGAAGTGATGAAGGGAGGTGGACTGTTCTGAAGTAAGACATACGAGGGAAGAAAGAAAGAATATTACAGAGACCTCCTTTGCACACTCTTAATCAAGATAATAAATTTTTTTTATACGATCTTCGCTTTTCTAATGATGCATATCTGGAAGCATGATACAGTTCTAATGTTTCCCATGAGGCCTGTTGGTTCTCCCGCACCACTCACGTCAATAATCTTGTACTTAATGGATTAGAAACTTACTGGACCTGGTAATCTTCATTAATTAGTTCATTAGCAGGATATTTTGTCTCGAACTCCCACTTTCTCCCTAGTAACAATACATTTTTCACGAACGCGAATCCGATCTACTCACTCAAACTTATTGTAAGAGAACTTGAGCTTGATAAATGAAAATCTCTTAGCAGGAACAAAGCGAGTTTTATACTTCCTTTCCCTTCCCATACACTGATCCTCATTGCTATAGGAGCTATGGGACATTCATACATATATCCGGTGATTCAGTTGTATCACTGTAATATACATCAGCATAGATGATCAACAAACTGAATTTTTCCTTTTATGTTATCTGAGACAATATATATATATATATATATATATATATATATATATATATATATATATATATATATATATATATATATATATATATATATATATATATATTTATTATCCATTTTGCTTTTTCGCTGTCTCCCGCGTTTTCGAGGTAGCGCAAGGAAACAGAAGAAAGAAATGGCCCAACCCACCCCCATACACATGTATATACATACACGTCCCCACACGCAAATATATATACCCATACATCTCAATGTACACATATATATGCACACACAGACATAAACATATATACACATGCACACAATTCACACTGTCTGCCTTTATTCATTCCCATCGCCACCTCGCCACACATGGAATAACATCCCCCTCCCCCATCATGTGTACGAGGTAGCTCTAGGAAAAGACAACAAAGGCCCCATTCGTTCACACTCAGTCTCTAGCTGTCATGCAATAATGCCCGAAACCACAGCTCCCTTTCCACATCCAGGCCCCACAGAACTTTCAATGGTTTACCCAGACGCTTCACATGCCCTGATTCAATCCATTGACAGCACGTCAACCCTGGCATACCACATCGATCCAATTCACTCTATTCCTTGCCCGCCTTTCACACTCCTGCATGTTCAGGCCCCGATCACTCAAAATCTTTTTCACTCCATCTTTCCACCTCCAATTTGGTCTCCCACTTCTCCTCGTTCCCTCCACCTCCGACACATATATCCTCTTGGTCAATCTTTCCTCACTCATTCTCTCCATGTGCCCAAACCATTTCAAAACAACCTCTTCTGCTCTCTCAACCACACTCTTTTTATTTCCACACATCTCTCCTACCCTTACATTACTTACTCGATCAAACCACCTCACACCACATATTGTACTCAGACATCTCATTTCCAGCACATCCACCCTCCTGCGCACAACTCTATCCATAGCCCACGCTCGCAACCATACAACTTTGTTGGAAACACTATTCCTTCAAACATACCCATTTTTGCTTTCGGAGATAATGTTCTCGACTTCTACACATTCTTCAAGGCTCCCAGGATTTTCGCCCCTCCCCCACCCTATGATTCACTTCCGCTTCCATGGTTCCATCCGCTGCCAGATCCACTCCCAGATATCTAAAACACTTAACTTCCTCCAGTTTTTCTCCATTCAAACTTACCTCCCAATTGACTTGACCCTCAACCGTACTGTACCTAATAACCTTGCTCTTATTCACATTTACTCTTAACTTTCTTCTTTCACACGCTTTACCAAATTCAGTCACCAGCTTCTGCAGTTTCTCACATGAATCAGCCACCAGCGCTGTATCATCAGCGAACAACAACTGACTCACTTCCCAAGCTCTCTTATCCCCAACAGACTGCATACGTGCCCCTCTTTCCAAAACTCTTGCATTTACCTCTCTAAGAACCCCATCCATAAACAAATTAAACAACCATGGAGACATCACACACCCCAGCCGCAAACCTACATTCACTGAGAACCAATCACTTTCCTCTCTTCCTACACGTACACATGCCTTACATCCTCGATAAAAATTATTCACTGCTTCTAACAACTTGCCTTCCACACCATATATTCTTAGTGCCTTCCACAGAGCATCTCTATCAACTCTATCATATGCCCTCTCCAGATCCATAAATGCTACATACAAATCCATTTGCTTTTCCAAGTATTTCTCACATACATTCTTCAAAGCAAACTCCTGATCCACACATCTTCTACCACTTCTGAAACCACACTGCTCTTCCTCAATCTGATGCTCTGTACACTCATTCACCCTCTCAATCAATACCCTCCCATATAATTTACCAGGAATACTCAACAAACTTATACCTCTGTAATTTGAGCACTCACTCTTATCCCCTTTGCCTTTGTACAATGGCACTATGCAAGCATTCCGCCAATCCTCAGGCACCTCACCATGAATCATACATACCTTAGATAACCTTACCAACCAGTCAACAATACAGTCACCCCCTTTTTAATAGATTCCACTGCAATACCATCCAAACCTGCTGCCTTGCCGGCTTTCATCTTCCGCAAAGCTTTTACTACCTCTTCTCTGTTTACCAAATCATTTTCCCTAACCCTCTCACTTTGCACACCACCTCGACCAAAACACCCTATATCTGCCACTCTATCATCAAACACATTCAACAAACCTTCAAAATACTCACTCCATCTCCCTCTCACATCACCACTACTTGTTATCACCTCCCCATTAGCCCTTTCACTGAAGTTTCCATTTGCTCCCTTTTCTTACGCACATTATTTACCTCCTTCCAGAACATCTTTTTATTCTCCCTAAAATTTAACGATACTCTCTCATCCCAACTCTCATTTGCCCTATATATATATATATATATATATATATATATATATATATATATATATATATATATATATATATATATATATTTTTTTTTTTAATACTTTGTCGCTGTCTCCCGCGTTTGCGAGGTAGCGCAAGGAAACAGACGAAAGAAATGGCCCAACCCCCCCCATACATATGTACATACACACGTCCACACACGCAAATATACATACCTACACAGCTTTCCATGGTTTACCCCGGACGCTTCACATGCCTTGATTCAATCCACTGACAGCACGTCAACCCCTGTATACCACACCGCTCCAATTCACTCTATTCCTTGCCCTCCTTTCACCCTCCTGCATGTTCAGGCCCCGATCACACAAAATCCTTTTCACTCCATCTTTCCACCGCCAATTTGGTCTCCCTCTTCTCTTCGTTCCCTCCACCTCCGACACATATATCCTCTTGGTCAATCTTTCCTCACTCATTCTCTCCGTGCCCAAACCATTTCAAAACACCCTCTTCTGCTCTCTTAACCACGCTCTTTTTATTTCCACACATCTCTCTTACCTTTACGTTACTTACTCGATCAAACCACCTCACACCACACATTGTCCTCAAACATCTCATTTCCAGCACATCCATCCTCCTGCGCACAACTCTATCCATAGCCCACGCCTCGCAACCATACAACATTGTTGGAACCACTATTCTTCAAACATACCCATTTTTGCTTTCCGGGATAATGTTCTCGACTTCCACACATTTTTCAAGGCTCCC
>NC_092290.1:12887909-12890409 GCF_036320965.1 Panulirus ornatus | reverse complement strand
CTTCTTTCACACACCTTACCAAACTCAGTCACCAGCTTCTGCAGTTTCTCACATGAATCAGCCACCAGTGCTGTATCATCAGTGAACAACAATTCATTCACTTCCCAAGCTCTCTCATCCACAACAGACTGCATACTTGCCCCTCTTTCCAAAACTCTTGCATTCACCTCCCTAACAACCCCATCCATAAACAAATTAAACAACCATGGAGACATCACACACACCTGCCGCAAACCTACAGTCACTGAGAACAAATCACTTTCCTCTCTTCTTACAAGTACACATGCCTTACATCCTAGATAAAAACATTTCACTGCATCAAACAAATTGCCTCCCACACCATATATTCATAATACCTTCCACAGAGCATCTCTATCAACTCTATCATATGACTTCTCCAGATCCATAAATGCTACACACAAATCCATTTGCCTTTCTAAGTATTTCTCACATACATTCTTCAAAGCAAACACCTGATCCACACATCCTCTACCACTTCTGAAACCACATTGCTCTTCCCCAATCTGATGCTCTGTACATGTCTTCACCCTCTCAATCAATACCCTACCATATAATTTCCCAGGAATACTCAACAAACTTATATCTCTGTAATTTCATCACTTACTTTTATCCCCTTTGCCTTTGTACAATGGCAGTATGGAAGCATTCAGCCAATCCTCAGACACCTCACCATGAATCATACATACATTTTTTTTTTTTCTTCGTCGCTGTCTCCCGCGTTTGCGAGGTAGCGCAAGGAAACAGACGAAAGAAATGGCCCAACCCACCTCCATACAAATGTATATACATACACGTCTACACACGCAAATATACATACCTATACATCTCAATGTTCACATATATATAGACACACAGACATATACATGTATACACATATACATAATTCATACTGTCTGCCTTTCTTTATTCCCATCGCCACCTCATAACACATGGAATAACATCCCCCTCCCCCCTCATGTGTGCGAGATAGCGCTAGGAAAAGACAACAAAGGTCACATTCCTTCACACTCAGTCTCTAGCTGTCATGCAATAATGCCCGAAACCACAGCTCCCTTTCCACATCCAGGCCCCACAGAACTTTCTATGGTTTACCCAGACGCTTCATATGCCCTGACTCAATCCATTGACAGCACCTCGACCCCGGTATACCACATCGATCCAATTCACTCTATTCCTTGCCCGCCTTTCACCCTCCTGCATGTTCAGGCCTCGATCACTCAAAATCTTTTTCACTCCATCTTTCCACCTCCAATTTGGTCTCCCACTTCTCCTCGCTCCCTCCACCCCCGACACATATATCCTCTTGGTCAATCTTTCCTCACTCATTCTCTCCATGTGACCAAATCATTTCAAAACACCCTCTTCTGCTCTCTCAACCACGCTCTTTTTATTTCCACACATCTCTCTTACCCTTATATTACTTATTCGATCAAACCACCTCGCACCACATATTGTCCTCAAACATCTCATTTCTAGCACATCCACCCACCTGCGCACAACTCTATCCATAGCCCACGCCTCGCAACCATACACTATTGATGGAACCACTATTCCTTCAAACATCGCCATTTTTGCTTTCGAAGATAATGCTCTCGACTTCCACACATTCTTCAAGGCTCCCAGGATTTTCGCCCACTCCCCCACCATATGATTCGCTTCTGCTTCCATGGTTCCATTCGCTGCCAGATCCACTCCCAGATATCTAAAACACTTTACTTCCTCTAGTTTTTTCCATTCAAACTTATCTCCCAATTGACTTGACCCTCAACCGTACTGTACCTAGTAACCTTGCTCTTATTCACATTTACTCTTAACTTTCTTCTTTCACATACTTTACCAAACTCAGTCACCAGCTTCTGCAGTTTCTCACATGAATCAGCCACCAGCGCCTTATCATCAGCGAACAACAACTGATTCACTTCCCAAGCTCTCTCATCCCCAACAGACTTCATACTTGCCCCTGTTTCCAAAACTCTTGCATTCACCTCCCTAACAACTCCATCCATAAACAAATTAAAGAACCATGGAGACATCACACACCCCTGCCGCAAACCTACATTCACTGAGAACCAATGACTTTTTCTTCCTACACGTACACATGCCTTACATCCTCGATAAAATCTTTTCACTACTTCTAACAACTTGCCTACCACACAATATATTCTTAGTACCTTCCACAGAGCATCTCTATCAACTCTATCACATTGCTTCTCCAGATCCATAAATGCTACATACAAATCCATTTGCTTTTCTAAGTATTTCTCACATACATTCTTCAAAGCCAACACCTGATCCACACATCCTCTACCACTTCTGAAACCACACTGCTCTTCCCCAATCTGATGCTCTGTGCATGCCATCACCCTCTCAATCATTACCCTCCCATATAATTTACCAGGAATACTCAACAAACTTATACCTCTGTAATTTGAGCACTCACTCTTATCCCCTTTGCCTTTGTACAATGGCACTATGCACG
>NC_092290.1:12822909-12882909 GCF_036320965.1 Panulirus ornatus | reverse complement strand
TTTGTATGAAGCATTTATGGATCTGGAGAAGGCATATGATAGAGTTGATAGAGATGCTCTGTGGAAGGTATTAAGAATATACGGTGTGGGAGGCAAGTTGTTAGAAGCAGTGAAAAGTTTTTATCGAGGATGTAAGGCATGTGTACGTGTAGGAAGAGAGGAAAGTGATTGGTTCTCAGTGAAAATAGGTTTGCGGCAGGGGTGTGTGATGTCTCCATGGTTGTTTAATTTGTTTATGGATGGGGTTGTTAGGGAGGTGAATGCAAGAGTTTTGGAAAGAGGGGCAAGTATGAAGTCTGTTGGGGATGAGAGAGCTTTGGAAGTGAGTCAGTTGTTGTTCGCTGATGATACAGCGCTGGTGGCTGATTCATGTGAGAAACTGCAGAAGCTGGTGACTGAGTTTGGTAAAGTGTGTGAAAGAAGAAAGTTAAGAGTAAATGTGAATGAGAGCAAGGTTATTAGGTACAATAGGGTTGAGGGTCAAGTCAATTGGGAGGTGTGTTTGAATGGAGAAAAACTGGAGGAAGTGAAGTGTTTTAGATATCTGGGAGTGGATCTGGCAGCGGATGGAACCACGGAAGCGGAAGTGGATCATAGGGTGGGGGAGGGGGCGAAAATTCTGGGAGCCTTGAAGAATGTGTGGAAGTCGAGAACATTATCTCGGAAAGCAAAAATGGGTATGTTTGAATGAATAGTGGTTCCAACAATGTTGTATGGTTGCGAGGCGTGGGCTATGGATAGAGTTGTGCGCAGGAGGATGGATGTGCTGGAAATGAGATGTTTGAGGACAATGTGTGGTGTGAGGTGGTTTGATCGAGTAAGTAATGTAAGGGTAAGAGAGATGTGTGGAAATAAAAAGAGCGTGGTTGAGAGAGCAGAAGAGGGTGTTTTGAAATGGTTTGGGCACATGGAGAGAATGAGTGAGGAAAGATTGACCAAGAGGATATATGTGTCGGAGGTGGAGGGAACGAGGAGAAGAGGGAGACCAAATTGGAGGTGGAAAGATGGAGTGAAAAAGATTTTGTGTGATCGGGGCCTGAACATGCAGGAGGGTGAAAGGAGGGCAAGGAATAGAGTGAATTGGAGCGATGTGGTATACCGGGGTTGACGTGCTGTTAGTGGATTGAATCAAAGGCATGTGAAGCGTCTGGGGTAAACCATGGAAAGCTGTGTAGGTATGTATATTTGCGTGTGTGGACGTATGTATATACATGTGTATGGGGGTGGGTTGGGCCATTTCTTTCGTCTGTTTCCTTGCGCTACCTCGCAAACGCGGGAGACAGCGGCAAAAGAAAAAAAAATATATATATATATAAATATATATATATATATATATATATATATATATATATATATATATATATATATATATATATATATATATATATATATATATATATATATATATATATATATATATATATATATAGGTTTGTATGTAGCATTTATGGATCTGGAGAGGGCATATGAGAGCTCATAGAGATGCTCTGAGAAAGTTATTAAAAGTAGATGGTGTGGGAGGTAAGTTGCTAGAAGCAGTGGTGAAAAGTTTTTATCGAGTAGGAAGAGAGGAAAGTGGTTGGTTCTCAGTGAATTTCGGTTTGCGGCAAGGATGAGTGATGTCTCCATGGTTGTTTAATTTGTTTATGGATGGGGTTGTTAGGGAGGTGAATGCAAGAGTTTTGGAGAGAGAGGCAAGTATGCAGTCTGTTGTGGATGAAAGGGTTTGGGAAGTGAGTCAGTTGTTGTTCGCTGATGATACACCGCTGGTGGCTGATTCTGGTGAGAAACTGCAGAAGCTCGTGACTGAGTTTGGTAAAGTGTGTGAAGGAAGAAATCTGAGAGTAAATGTTAATAAGAGCAAGGTTATTAGGTACAGTAGGGTTGAGGAACAAGTCAATTGGGAGGTAAGTTTGAATGGAGAAAAACTGGAGGAAGTGAAGTGTTTTAGATATCTGGGAGTGGATTTGGCAGCGGATGGAACAATGGAAGCAGAAGTAATTTACAGGGTGGGGGAGAGGGCGAAGTTTCTGGAAGCGTTGAAGAATGTGTGGAAGTCGAGAACGTAATAGCGGAGAGCAAAACTGAGTATGTTTGAAGGAATAGTGCTTCCAACAATGTTATACAGTTGTGAGGCGTGGGCTATAGATAGGGTGGTGTGGAGGAGGGTGGATGTGTTGGAAATGAGATGCTTGAGGACAATATGTGGTGTGAGGTGGTTTGATCGAGTAAGTAATGAAAGGGTGCGGGAGATGTATGGAAATATAAAGAGTGTGGTTGAGAGAGCAGAAGACGGTGTATCAAAATGGTTTGGTCACATGGAGAGAATGAGTGAGGAGAGATTAACCAAGAGGATATATGTGTCAGAGGTGGAGGGAACGAGGAGAAGTGGGTTCCCAAATTGGAGGTGGAGGGATAGAGTGAAAAAGATTTTGAGCGATCGGGCCTGAACATACAGGAGGGTGAAAGGTGCGCAAGGAATAGAGTGAATTGGAATGATGTGGTATACCGGAGTCGACGTGCTGTCAGTGGATTGAACCAGTTCATGTGAAGTGTCTGGGGTATAGCCATAGAAAGTTTTTTGGGCCTGGATGTGAAAAGGGAGCTGTGGTTTCGGTGCATCACGCATGACAGGTAGAGAATGAGTGTGAACGAATTTGGCCTTTGTAGTCTTTTCCTAGCGCTACCTCACGTACATGCGGGGAGATGGACGGAAGGGGGGGGGGGTCACTTCATGTGTGGCGGGCTGACGGCGAGAATGGGTGAAGGCAGGATGTATGAATATGTACATGTGTATGTATGTATATGTCTGCGCATGTATATGTATATACGTTGAAATGTATAGTTATGTATATGTGTGTGTGGTCGTTTATGTATGTACATAAGTATGTGGGTGGGTTGGGCCATTCCTTCGTCTGTTTCCTTGCGCTTCCTCGCTAACGCGGAACACAGCGCCCAAGTGTAATAAAGAAAAATATATAAGTATATACATATATATATATATATATATATATATATATATATATATATATATATATATATATATATATATATATATATATATATATATATATATATATATATATATATATATATATATATATATATATATATATATATATATATATATATATATATATATATATATATATATATATATATATATATATATATATATATATATCCCTGGGGATAGGGAGAAAGAATACTTCCCACGCATTCCTAACGTGTCGTAGAAGGAGACTAAAGGGGACGGGAGCGGGGTGCTAGAAACTCTCCTCTCCATATATTTTAACTTTCTAAGCGGGGAAACAGAAGAAGTCACACGGGGATCGCTTATCCTCCTCGAAGGCTCAGACTGGGGTGTCTAAATGTGTGTGGATATAACCAAGATCAGAAAAAAGGAGAGATAAGTAGTGTGTTTGAGGAAAGGAGCCTGGATGTTTTGGTTCTGAGTGAAACGAAACATCAGTGAAGGGGGATAATGGGGAGGTGATAACAAGTAGTGGTGATGTGAGAAGGAGATAGAGTGAGTATTTTGAAGATTTGTTGAATGTGTTTGATGATAGAGTGGCAGATATAGCGTGTTTTGGTCGAGGTGATGTGCAAAGTGAGAGGGTTAGGGAGGAATGATTTGGTAAAAAGAGAAGAGGTAGTAAAAGCTTTGCAGGTTTGTTGAGTATTCCTGGGAAATTATATGGGAGGGTATTGATTGAGAGGGTGAAGGCATTTATAGAGCATCAGATTTGGGAGAAGCAGTGTGGTTTCAGAAGTGGTAGAGGATGTGTGAATCAGGTATTTGCTTTGAAAAATGTATATGAGAAATACTTAGAAAAGCAAATGGATTTGTATGTAGCATTTTTGGATCTGGAGAAGGCATATGATAGAGTTGATAGAGATGCTCTGTGGAAGGTACTAAGAATATATGGTATGGGAGGTAGGTTGTTAGAAGCAGTGAAAAGTTTTTATCGAGGATGTAAGGCATGTGTACGTGTAGGAAGAGAGGAAAGTGATTGGTTCTCAGTGAATGTTGGTTTGCGGCAGGGATGCGTGATGTCTCCATGGTTGTTTAATTTGTTTATGGCTGGGGTTTTTAAGGAGGTAAATGTAAGAATTTTGGAAAGAGGGGCAAGTATGCAGTCTGTTGTGGATGAGAGAGCTCGGGAAGTGAGTCAGTTATTGTTCGCTGATGATACACCGCTGGTGGCTGATTCAGGTGAGAAGCTGCAGAAGCTGGTGACTGAGTTTGGTAAAGTGTGTGAAAAAAGAAAGCTGAGAATAAATGTGAATAAGAGTAAGGTTCTTAGGTAGAGTAGGGTTGAGGGACAAGTCAACTGGAGTTAAGTTTGAATGGAGAATAACTGGAGAAAGTGCAGTGTTTTAGATATCTGGGAGTGGATTTGGCAGCGGATGGAAACATGGAAGCGGAAGTGAATCATAGGCTGGGGGAGGGGGCGAAAGTTTTGGGAGCGTTGAAAAATGTGTGGAAGTCGAGAACGTTATCTTGGAAAGCAAAAATAGGTATGTTTGAAGGAATAGTGGTTCCAACAATGTTATATGGTTGCGAGGCATGGGCTGTAGATAGACTTGTGCGGAGGAGGGTGAATGTGCTGGAAATGAGATGTTTGAGGACAAAATGTGGTAAGAGGTCGTTTGATCGTGTAAGTATTGAAAGGGTAAGAGCGATGTGTGGTAATAAAAAGAGTGTGGTTGAGAAAGCAAAGGAGGGTGTTTTGAAATGGTTTGGTCACATGGAGAGAATGAGTGAGGAAATAATGACAAAGAGCATATATGTGTCAGAGGTGGAGGAAACGTGTAGAAGTGGGAGACCAAATTGGAGGTGGAAAGAGGGAGTGAAAAAGATTTTGTGTGATAGGGGCCTGAACATGCAGGAGGGTGAAAGGCGTGCAAGGAATAAAGTGAATTGGAATCATGTGGTATACCGGGGTCGACGTGCTGTCAATGGATTGAACCAGGGCATGTGAAGCGTCTGGGGTAAACCCTGGAAAAGTTTGTGTGGCCTGGATGTGGAAAGGGAGCTGTGGTTTTGGTGCATTATTACATGACAGCTAGAGACTGAGTGTGAACAAATGAGGCCTTTGTTGTCTTTTCCTAGCGCTACCTCGCGCACATGCGGAGGAAGGGGGTTTTCATTTTCATGTGTGGCGGGGTGGCGACGGTAATGAATAAGGGCAGACAGTATGAATTATGTACATATGTATATATGTATATGTTTGTGTGTGTATATATATGTATGCGTTGAGATGTATAGGTATGTATATGTGCTTGTGTGGACGTGTATGTTTATACATGTGTATGTGGGTGGGTTGGGTCATTCTTTCGTCTGTTTCCTTGTGCTACCTCACTAACGCGGAAGAAAGCGACAAAGTATAATAAATATAATAAATAAATGAGTATATAGATATATATACATCGCTATAGATATATAGATAGACTGATGTATATGTCTATTTGTATGTAGCTTTAATGAAATTTATTAAGGTATTCCGTTGCTCGTGCTCTCTCAGATAACAATAAAAAGAGGCATAATAGTTCATCTCTCTGTTATCATCCTACACTCTACTGTGATATTGGCTGCGCAATATCTATCAATGGTCTTCTATGTCACTTGACAACAAAGAGAAATGCTTGAGAAGCAACGTCAAATAATACTCGAGAGTAGAGGGTATCATTCCTGTAATTTGAGGTGATGAAAAACTGCATTAGGATCTGTCAATAAGTTTGCTACTTGCTATTTTCAACGAACAAATGCTATCATGTACCATTAAGCCCACGGACGAAATTACCAGTAATATATATTCATTTTCCTATTCTTGTGGTGCATGTTACGAAGATAAACTGTGTGTGAAATAGTGAAGAAAAAAAATGGAAAATGAACATTGGCATCCGAGAGGTAATTGTGTGTGCGTGTGTGTGCGCGTATGTGTGTGTGTGTGTGTGTGTGTGTGTGTGTGTGTGTGAGTGTGTATGTGTGTGTGTGTGTGCGTGTGTGTGTATATATGTGTGTGTGTGTGTGTGTGTGTGTGTGTGTGAGTGTGTGTGTGTGTGTGTGTGTGTGTGTGTGTGTGTGTGTGTGTGTGTGAGTGTGTGTATGTGTATGTGTGAGTGAGTGTTTGTGTGTGTTTGTGTGTGTGTGCGTGTATGTATGTATGTGTGTGTGTGTGTGTGTGTGTGTGTGTGTGTATCATTAATTCTTTCTCGTAGGCTTATAGGTTTAAATTAGTCTCTGTCAGCATTTGCCATAGTCTCTCACAGATATTGTGTGCGGCCTCGTGTTTCAAGACGATATAAAAACCTCTGGATTTTGGAAACTTCTTTGCCATATCTCTAGGCTCTACCACACAGTGATGTCCCTGTGGGCACACAACACGACAGGATTGCTTGTTCGAAACCCTTTTTTTAAACCTCCACGTCACTAGTCCCATTTGAAACTCTGTATAATATAAAGTTTTTCACCTTTTTAACCGTTCACTTCAGTATCGAATTTCGAGGAGAGCAACAGAGGTTGTGTTTCTCTTCATTGCTTTGTGGATAGGTTGAAGACCGATGTTCCTTCTCCCTGTATAGACAGTTTTAGGTCGTAATCTTCTTTTCTGTTCATTGCTATTCATTTCTAGACTCTCAAATCAGTGGTTTGGTGGTCAGACGTCACTTGAACCACCAAATGACTGTGATGGAACTAGTTTGTCAGGTTAGTGTGCCCTTCTCCTATGTAGACATCTCGCACTTTCACTGGACGGTCTGTCCACAACTCTACAACTGTTGTGGGAGCTGATGTCGGCGATAACTGTTCGTCGAGACAGCTCTGAAGAAATCTCCTCCGATTCAAACAACGTCTCATCTTCCTGCCTTTGTTTGTCGTCCTGTCCTACCACACCTGGTCTCCCACCACCACGAACCACTCGACAGGTGTGAGTCCATATTGACAAATGAGTGGATCAAGGTGGTACGAAAACACTGGGTTGGAGCTGGAGTTTGAAATCTGCTTCGTGTTCCGTTCACACAGACTAACAACACAAGACAGAAATAGATAGATTAAGCAGATATGAGACTTTTGCGTTACTGGGCGTCTGTACAGGTCTTCTCCTGATTGTCTGGTCCCGACTGCTTGCTCTGCCTTATTTCTGCGACGTCACTACCAGATTCTTTTCTCCCGCGCTGCTTTTGACAAGCAGAGAAATCCTTTGTCGAGGATCCTAAAGGATTCTTTTCCTTATACAGTCCTCTTGCCAGTTGGTGTACTGATGCTTTAGTGTTGATGTTTTTGATGTGGGGAGTGAATGTCGTGTAAGTGTGTATATGTGATGCATAGGACTGCTGGTGTCCATTCAGGGTGAGAGGAAGATGTGCATTGAATCTGCGTCTGTCTGGGGGTTTAAAGAGTGATTGAAGGCTTCTGTGGAGATACAGGCATTCTGCTGTGGTGTGAGCGTGTTGTGATGTGACTGTGAGGACGTCTGCATACGATAGGAACTTTATGGTGATGTTTGTCTGAAGTAATGGAAGGTCATGCAGGAAGAGACTGAAGAAAGTTAGAGAATATATATGAATAAAGATATACATATCAACCTTCTCCCGGCCACTCACTTCCCCTTCGGGGAATATATATCTAACCAGTTTCACAGGTCAGAGGAGACACGTAATCATTATGACCTCGATCTCAAGACAGCGCGAGGAGGACACTTCATAAATCGTCTTCTCTCGAATGATTTATAGTTTTAGGTCAAAAGTAAGGAATCATTAATCAGGAGAGATAGTCGATTAAGGGTTGAATTGTGGGTAATTTCATTCTATTGCTGGTCAGTTCTTCTCGTTTTTGTTTTCGCTGCAAGGGTTTGAGAAGTGAGAAGAATTACCTGTTTTAGTGGTTGACTCTCCGTGAAAAAAGGGTGGCCTCCCACCGTCTCGGTTGTTTATATTGTGAATGTCTTCTGACATATGGGTGAGGTGTGTTCAGCGGCTTGGGTATGTAAACCACCTTTTGACACTTGGATGGAACAAGTCCAGAGGCTTGGCTATGTAGACCATCTTCTGACACTCAGGTGGACTACATTCAGAGGCTGGGGTATATAAACCATCTTCTGACACACTTGCAGGACACTTTCCGAGTCTTGGACATGTAAACCCAAACGCGATCGTGAACCTGAGGACACAAGGAGGTCGAGCGTCAAACTGGCGAAAATCAGCTCTTCCTTGTTAAGGCCGAGACTTAAACACTGTCAGACACGAGTGAGTTATATCAGGTCAGTGGCATCCAGTCACCATCCTCTCACAGTGAGGGGGGAAGTGAGGTGATGCAAGCACTTATGTGTCGACGATTGCACTGAGAAGCGTCGCTTGTGAGGTTATGTGACGCCAGACAGACAGACAAGCCTCGTCCGTCGTCCTGGTTAATAGATGGTTGGTATATCGTGTCCTCTAAGGATGCCAGAAGGTCATTTGAGGTCATGTCCATTACAAGTTGTATATTACAAGCAATGGAAAGAAAATTACGAATGATTTCATGTCTGATATAAATGGTTTCGTTTTTGTTCTTTTTTCTTGTCTTGATACGACAAACAACACTCAGTCTTCATAGTGGCCAATGGAACATAGGTAAAAATAAGCTCCAGTATGGCTCCGTCAGCGACCGCCACCCTGGGTCGACTAGAGTGGAACGTATGCATCAGAAAACGAAAGGAAGGAGAGAAACCACAGAGAGGCAGTTCAGAGAGAGTAGACTTATGCCACACCCTGTCAGATGCGTTAGGGACGTCGGAGGCCATGACATAAGATTTACCAAAGTCGTCGAAGAAGAGGAAGGGACCAGAGATGGGTCACATGGGGGAGATATCACCACAGGATATTGTACCACAGACAGACGGACAAACACACACATATGCACACGTGGCTTAGGCTGGGGTATGTGTGAGTGTGTTCGGGTGTACACATGAGTAAAGACAGTACATATATACAAGGTTAAGAGACGGGATAACACGAGCGTAAAATTCTCTCCCCATAACACACATTCTAGTAACATATACTTTTCACATATACACATGCATTGGTAGAGTCAAACTAAACCCTCAGATAAATATTCTCGTCCACACACACACACACACACACACACACACATACACACACACACACACACACACACACACACACACACACACACACACACACACACACACGCACACACGCACACACATACTCAGATACACACACACACACACACACACACACACACACAGACACACACACATGAACACACACACACACACACACATACACACACCAGCGTAAGCCAGGTACCCACACACACACACACACACACACACACACACGCACACACATACTCAGATACACACACAGACACACACACACACACAGACACACACACATGAACACACACACACACACACACACACACACACACACACACACACACACACAAGTAGACACACAAATAGCAGGTGGCACCTGTCCATGTTGTAAACATCCATAAAACATAATGATATTCAACATAATGACGTAATTTCTCCCCACATTTTTTTTTTTTTGTCTCGACGCACATTACAACAGCACACAACAGAGGAGGTCGTTAACACACCGACCACACAGTTATTACGTAAAGTCCGTCATTAAAGGTGCGTCCGCTTCAAGCGGAGGCTAAACTTGTCAATAAATCACACTTGAGTGAGTGTGAGCGCTGTCCAGGTTGTCAGTGTCTGGGTTGGTCGTGTTTACTGGGATACACACGTCTCTCTCTCTCTCTCTCTCTCTCTCTCTCTCTCTCTCTCTCTCTCTCTCTCTCTCTCTCTCTCCCTCCCTCTCAGTGCACGGATGTTTGTCCATGAAATCTAAGTGCTATCATGCGATGAACTCAAGTATTATTGTATTTTTGTATTCCATGTCTCTAGTAGATAGTAACGAGGAGATGAAATATATATATATATATATATATATATATATATATATATATATATATATATATATATATATATATATATATATATTTACTTATTTTGCTTTGTCGCTGTCTCCCACGTTTGCGAGGTAGCGCAAGGAAACAGACGAAAGAAATGGCCCAACCCACCCCCATACACATGTATATACATACACGTCCACACACGCATATATGCATACATATACATCTCAACGTATACATATATATACACACAAAGACATATACATATGTACAGATGTATATATTCATTCATTCCCATCGCCACCTCGCCACATATGAAATAACAACACCCTCCGCCCTCATGTGCGCTAGGTAGCGCTAGGAAAAGACAACAAAGGCCACTTTCGTTTATATATATGTAGGTTTGCGGCAGGGGTGTGTGATGTCTCCATGGTTGTTTAATTTGTTTATGGATGGGGTTGTTAGGGAGGTAAATGCAAGAGTTTTGGAAAGAGGGGCAAGTATGAAGTCTGTTGGGGATGAGAGAGCTTGGGAAGTGCGTCAGTTGTTGTTCGCTGATGATACAGCGCTGGTGGCTGATTCATGTGAGAAACTGCAGAAGCTGGTGACTGAGTTTGGTAAAGTGTGTGGAAGAAGAAAGTTAAGAGTAAATGTGAATAAGAGCAAGGTTATTAGGTACAGTAGGGTTGAGGGTCAAGTCAATTGGGAGATGAGTTTGAATGGAGAAAAACTGGAGGAAGTGAAGTGTTTTAGATATCTGGGAGTGGATCTGGCAGCGGATGGAACCATGGAAGCGGAAGTGGATCATAGGGTGGGGGAGGGGGCGAAAATTCTGGGGGCCCTGAAGAATGTGTGGAAGTCGAGAACATTATCTCGGAAAGCAAAAATGGGTATGTTTGAAGGAATAGTGGTTCCGACAATGTTGTATGGTTGCGAGGCGTGGGCTATGGATAGAGTTGTGCGCAGGAGGATGGATGTGCTGGAAATGAGATGTTTGAGGACAATGTGTGGTGTGAGGTGGTTTGATCGAGTGAGTAACGTAAGGGTAAGAGAGATGTGTGTAAATAAAAAGAGCGTGGTTGAGAGAGCAGAAGAGGGTGTTTTGAAGTGGTTTGGGCACATGGAGAGAATGAGTGAGGAAAGATTGACCAAGAGGATATATGTGTCGGAGGTGGAGGGAACGAGGAGAAGAGGGAGACTAAATTGGAGGTGGAAAGATGGAGTGAAAAAGATTTTGTGTGATCGGGGCCTGAACATGCAGGAGGGTGAAAGGAGGGCAAGGAATAGAGTGAATTGGAGCGATGTGGTATACCGGGGTTGACGTGCTGTCAGTGGATTGAATCAAGGCATGTGAAGCGTCTGGGGTAAACCATGGAAAGCTGTGTAGGTATGTATATTTGCGTGTGTGGACGTATGTATATACATGTGTATGGGGGTGGGTTGGGCCATTTCTTTCGTCTGTTTCCTTGCGCTACCTCGCAAACGCGGGAGACAGCGACAAAGTATAAAAAAAAAAAAAAAAAAAAAATATATATATATATATATATATATATATATATATATATATATATATATATATATATATATATATATATATATATATATATATATATATATGCATATATATATATATATATGTATATATATATATATATATATATATATATATATATATATATATATATATATATATATATATATATATATATATTGGAAAGGATCACAATTTTGCGCATGATCAATATATTGCTATGAGTCCACGGGGAAAATGAATCACGAAAAGTTCCCAAGTTCACTTTCGTGTAATAATCACATCATCAGGGGAGACACAAGAGAGAAATATAACAGTCAGTTGATATACATCGAAGAGACGAAGCTAGGACGCCATTTGGTAAACATGTGATTGTCCAAAACATACAACGAGCGTTCATAAACTTATCATTTTTCAAATCTTATCAACAATAAGTTATCTAATTTGTACAGACCATCACAAATATTAAGATTATAATTCTTTGTGTATTTAACAATAGAAGATTTAATAATATTTCTCTTGGTAATAGAGTTAGAGTTAATAACTGAGATAGCGTTACTCCAGTCAATACAATGATCATACTTTTTAACATGATTAAACAAGGCATTTGATTCTTGTCCCGTTCTTATACTATATTTATGTTCCTTAAGTCTAACAGAAAGATCCTTACCAGTCTGACCAACATAAGACTTATCACAGTTTCCACAAGGAACTTTATAGATGCAACCAAGAGAATTTTCTGGTGAATTCCTGATTAAGATATTCTTTATAGTATTATTGTTGCTAAAGGCAACATTTACATTAAAGGATTTAATCAACATGAGAAGCAAAGTGAAATTATTATTAAAAGGGAGAACTAAAAGATTCTTGGTGTCAATGGGAGGTTTGGGCTCAACTCTATAAAATGATTTCTTTTCTAACTTAAGGGATTTATCAATGAAAGATCTAGGGTACTTTAACTTTGATCCAATAAAATATATCTTCTCAAACTCATCATCAATAAACTCTGGACTGCAAATGCGTAATCATTTCAATCTATGTTCCTAAGGGCATTACGCATTTGCAGTCCAGAGTTTATTGCTAGAGTTGATAGAGATGCTCTGTGGAAGGTATTAAGAATATATGGTCTGGGAGACAAGTTGCTAGAGGCAATGAAAAGTTTTTATCGAGGATGTAAGGCAAGTGTACGAGCAGGAAGAGAGGAGAGTGATTCGTTCTCAGTAAATGTCGGTTTGCGGCAGGGGTGTGTGATGTCTCCATGGTTGTTCAATTTGTTTGTTGATGGGGTTGTTAGGGAGAGTTTTGGAGAGAGGGGCAAGTATGCAGTCTGTTGTGGATGAGAGGGCTTGGGAAGTGAGTCAGATGTTGTTCGCTGACGATGCACCACTGATGGCTGATTCGGGTGAGAAACTGCAGAAGCTGGTTACTGAGTCTGGTAAAGTGTGTGAAAGAAAAAAGCTGAGAGTAAATGTAAATAAATGCAGGGTTACTCGGTACAGTAGGGGTGAGGGAAACGTCAGCTGGGAGGTAAGTTTGAATGGAGAAAAACTGGAGGAAGTGCAGTGTTTTAGATATCTGGGAGTGGATTTAACAGTGGATCGAAACATGCAGGCGAAAGTGAGTCACGATGGGGGAGGGGGCGAAAGTTCTGGGAGCGTTGAAAAATGTGTGGAATGCGAGAACATTATCCGAAAAGCAAAAATGGGTATATTTGAAGAAATAGTGGTTCCAACAATGTTATATAATTGCGATGCGTGGGCTACAGATTGAGTTGTGCGGAGGAGGTTGGATGTATTAGAAATGAGATTTTTGAGGATAATATGTGGTGCGAGGTGGTTTGATCGAATAAGTAATGAAAGGGTAAGAGAGATGTGTGGTAATAAAAAGAGTGTGGTTGAGAGAGCAGAAGAGGCTGTATTGAAATAGTTTGGTCACATGGAAAGAATGACTGAGGAAAGATTGATAAAGAGAATATATGTGTCAGAGGTGGAGGGGACGAGGAGAAGTGGGAGACCAAATTGGAGGTGGAAAGATGGTGTGAAGGGGATTTTGAGCGATCGGGGCCTGAACATGCAGGAGGGTGAAAGACGTGCAAGGAATAGTGCGAATTGGAACTATGTGGTATACCGCGGTCGACGTGCTGTCAGTGGAGTGAACCAGGGCATGTGAAGCGTCTGGGGTAAACCTTGCAAAGTTTTTTCGAGCGTGGATGTAGAAAGGGAGCTTTGGTTTCGGTGCATTATATATGACAGCTAGAGACTGAGTGTGAACGAATGTGGCCTTTGTCTTTTCATGGTTCTACCTCGCGCGCGTGCAGGGATAAAGGGGGTGTCATTTCATGTGTGGCGGGGTGGCGGCGGAAATGAATAAAGGCAACAAGTATGAATTATATACATGGACCATTCTTTCTTCTGTTTCCTTGCGCTACTTCGCTAACGCGCGAGACAGGGACAAAGTATAATATGAAATAAAAAGAAAGATATATATATATCTATAAATATATATATATATATATATATATATATATATATATATATATATATATATATATATATATATATATATATATATACATATATGTATATATATATATATACATATATATATATATATATATATATATATATATATATATATATATATATATATATATATATATATATATATATATATATATATATATATATATATATATGTATATATTGATTGGGTTGATTAGAAAGGGTAGTGAGTGGTGGGATGAAGAAGTAAGAGTATTAGTGAAAGAGAAGAGAGAGGCATTTGGACGATTTTTGCAGGGAAAAAATGAAACTGAGTGGGAGATGTATAAAAGAAAGAGACAGGAGGTCAAGAGAAAGGTGCAAGAGGTGAAAAAAAGGGCAAATGAGAGTTGGGGTGAGAGAGTATCATTAAATTTTAGGGAGAATAAAAAGATGTTCTGGAAGGAGGTAAATAAAGTGCGTAAGACAAGGGAGCAAATGGGAACTTCAGTGAAGGGCGCAAATGGGGAGGTGATAACAAGTAGTGGCGATGTGAGAAGGAGATGGAGTGAGTATTTTGAAGGTTTGTTGAATGTGTTTGATGATAGAGTGGCAGATATAGGGTGTTTTGGTCGAGGTGGTGTGCAAAGTGAGAGGGTTAGGGAAAATGATTTGGTAAACAGAGAAGAGGTAGTGAAAGCTTTGCGGAAGATGAAAGCCGGCAAGGCAGCAGGTTTGGATGGTATTGCAGTGGAAATTATTAAAAAAGGGGGTGACTGTATTATTGACTGGTTGGTAAGGTTATTTAATGTATGTATGACTCATGGTGAGGTGCCTGAGGATTGGCGGAATGCGTGCATAGTGCCATTGTATAAAGGCAAAGGGGATAAGAGTGAGTGCTCAAATTACAGAGGTATAAGTTTGTTGAGTATTCCTGGTAAATTATATGGGAGGGTATTGATTGAGAAGGTGAAGGCATGTAAAGAGCATCAGATTGGGGAAGAGCAGTGGGGTTTCAGAAGTGGTAGAGGATGTGTGGATCAGGTGTTTCCTTTGAAGAATGTATGTGAGAAATACTTAGAAAAGCAAATGGATTTGTATGTAGCATTTATGGATCTGGAGAAGGCATATGATAGAGTTGATAGAGATGCTCTGTGGAAGGTATTAAGAATATATGGTGTGGGAGGCAAGTTGTTAGAAGCAGTGGAAAGTTTTTATCGAGGATGTAAGGCATGTGTACGTGTAGGAAGAGAGGAAAGTGATTGGTTCTCAGTGAATGTAGGTTTGCGGCAGGGGTGTGTGATGTCTCCATGGTGGTTTAATTTGTTTATGGATGGGGTTGTTAGGGAGGTAAATGCAAGAGTTTTGGAAAGAGGGGCAAGTATGAAGTCTGTTGGGGATGAGAGAGCTTGGGAAGTGAGTCAGTTGCTGTTCGCTGATGATACAGCGCTGGTGGCTGATTCATGTGAGAAACTGCAGAAGCTGGTGACTGAGTTTGGTAAAGTGTGTGAAGGAAGAAAGTTAAGAGTAAATGTGAATAAGAGCAAGGTTATTAGGTACAGTAGGGTTGAGGGTCAAGTCAATTGGGAGGTGAGTTTGAATGGAGAAAAACTGGAGGAAGTGAAGTGTTTTAGTTATCTGGGAGTGGATCTGGCAGCGGATGGAACCATGGAAGCGGAAGTGGATCATAGGGTGGGGGAGGGGGCGAAAATTCTGGGGGCCTTGAAGAATGTGTGGAAGTCGAGAACATTATCTCGGAAAGCAAAAATGGGTATGTTTGAAGGAATAGTGGTTCCAACAATGTTGTATGGTTGCGAGGCGTGGGCTGTGGATAGAGTTGTGCGCAGGAGGATGGATGTGCTGGAAATGAGATGTTTGAGGACAATGTGTGGTGTGAGGTGGTTTGATCGAGTGAGTAACGTAAGGGTAAGAGAGATGTGTGGAAATAAAAAGAGCGTGGTTGAGAGAGCAGAAGAGGGTGTTTTGAAGTGGTTTGGGCACATGGAGAGAATGAGTGAGGAAAGATAGACCAAGAGGATATATGTGTCGGAGGTGGAGGGAACGAGGAGAAGAGGGAGACCAAATTGGAGGTGGAAAGATGGAGTGAAAAAGATTTTGTGTGATCGGGGCCTGAACATGCAGGAGGGTGAAAGGAGGGCAAGGAATAGAGTGAATTGGAGCGATGTGGTATACCGGGGTTGACGTGCTGTCAGTGGATTGAATCAAGGCATGTGAAGCGTCTGGGGTAAACCATGGAAAGCTGTGTAGGTATGTATATTTGCGTGTGTGGACGTATGTATATACATGTGTATGGGGGGGGGTTGGGCCATTTCTTTCGTCTGTTTCCTTGCGCTACCTCGCAAACGCGGGAGACAGCGACAAAGTATAATAAAAAAAAAGAATATATATATATATATATATATATATATATATATATATATATATATATATATATATATATATATATATATATATGGCCAATTTCTTTTTCTTCTTCCAACATTAGTGTATTGCCTTACGAAAGCAAAACAGTAATTTTCTACCTTTATATCATATGTCGGAGGAACAATTTCCCTTTAGTTTCTCTTTAATAATGCATGTTCTACGTCCCTTCTGACGCCAGAGATAGTCTCAACACTTCTCCCTTCAGTAATTGCCACCAAGTGGCCAGTTTGTGATAACTTACCTGTGTGAGGTATGTTCATGAGCGTTGCTCTGGTTGAAACCGTATATTGCGTTATCTGTGACGAGCTCCCCCACTGAAATATACGGAGGGGAATTTTACTCAGTTCTTTTATGCACAGGGACAAGCAACATTCCATCCATTTGATTATGTTAGCTTCTTTCACAATGTGTCGACTCTCTCTCGAGCGCCAGCCGCTAGCTCGACTTCGGGGATCTTTTACGTTTGTGAATTTTACGAAGAGTGACGTTGAGTGGGTTTTGTAAGTCCAAAGTATAGCTACCTCACAACCCTTCGGACTTTGATACTGCTTCGTATGGGCTTTCTCAGGTAGCTGTGGCCTTGAGCAGTACTTTCTCCGGTCACTACGGCCTTGAGCAGTGCTTTCTCAGGTAGCTGTGGCCTTGAGCAGTACTTTCTCTGGTCGCTGTGACCTTGATCAGTGTTTTTCCTGGTCAGTGTGGCCTTGCCCAGTGCTTTCTTAGGTCGCTGTGTCCATAAGCAGTGTTTCCTCTGGTCGCTGTGTCCTCCTTACACTGGTCGTTGCAGTCTTAGAAAGTGCTTGTTTCTGGTCGCTATGGTCTCGAGCCTCGCTTGCACTGGCCACCGTAGCCTTGAAAAATGTTTTCTCTGGTCACAATGGCCTCGAGTGCCGCTTCCGCTGGCCACATTAGCCTCCGCTATTGCTTCCCGTGGTTCCCAGTTATTCAGTAAAACAGAAGCCCACCTTGTACGCCAGATATTAGTGAGATCTCTTCAGTAATGTCTAGTTCATATTTCTTTTCTGCTTCCGCTGATAGAAATAGATAAATAGGAGAATGAATGAGAATGAGGAGAGTAGGAAAGATGATGAAGTGACCCGTCGACCCCAACTGTGATAAGTGAACGAGCAAAGTTGAACAGAGGTCTTGGCCATCAGTTACAACGAGACGTGATATATGATATCTCTGGCCGAGGGGCCCACCAGGGTAGATATACTGTTAATATCTTCCAGACTCACTAGGGGTGACTCGCTAGCCTAGTCAGGAGCCCACCACAGTGGCTGCCTTTGGGGAAGCCCAGCTTCCTGTTCTAACATTACAACTTACTTGAGAGATATGACTTCACCTCTTAGGTCAAGGAGTCGAGCCTTTAGGTACGATCTCTAACGATGAACCTGACCCTCTAATACGATCCTAGACGATGTCTTTAACCCTTCAGCACCATTTCCGACGATGTCCCTTAACCCTGATACAGTTTAAGCAGCAAATTAACATGGATGGGTCATAGTGAAATAAAGCTTTACCTTGAAAGTGTCAGATGCTTTCCTAATGTCTGTTGTCACTAGTATTGTGCGGGATGGGGGTCTGTGTGGCGAGTGTGGTGGTGGAGTGTGTGGGTCCGGAGCCATGCTCTGCACGTAAGGGTGGGGTATTTTCTTTGATTCTGTTCTTGATCCCTGACCCTCAAGCACGTTCCCTGAAGATGACCCTAGCCCATATGAACGAACACTGACGATGACCCTAGCCTATTTGTATTGCCCCTGATGATGACCTCAACCAGTGGGCATTATCCCTGACGGTAACCCTAACCCTTAAGTACATACCCTGACGATGATCCTAATCATTAAGTGTGAGCCCTGATTAATACCCTCAATCCTTAAGTTTGAACCATAACGGTGACCTTAACCCATAACTTCTGATGATGCTTGAGTACAGTCCTTGACGATGACCTTACCAACCCATCGAGAACGAGTGTTTGATATTAGATGTGGTCAAGTTACACCCTATCATATCGACTGGAGGGCACCGCAGTAATGCGTGTTGGCCGATCTAAATGGCTGTCAGCTGCTAATGGGTCATTATGCAAATAGCATGTTGGTCATCTGCTAATAAGCAATTAGGCAAAATTCCACATCACGCACGACATTCATCATTGTAATTATGATTATAGCTCTGTGTCTCACTATTTCAAATTTGAACTTTCGAGCACGACGGTAGTATGACAGTTGTGCACGATTGTGCAACCGTTGAACACGACGGTACGACCGTTGAGCACGACGGTACGACCGTTGAGCACGACGGTACGACCGTTGAGCACGACGGTACGACAGTTGTGCACAATTGTACGACCGTTGAACACGACGGCACGACTGCTGAGCACGACGGTACGACCCTTGAGCACGACGGTGCGACCCTTGAACACGACGGTACGACTCTTGAGCACGACTGTACGACCGTTGAGCGCGATGATACGACCTCTGGATATAATCATATATCACTCCATCAAACCCATTGTAGTACTACCGTACTTAAGAAGCATACCGTCCAGCCTCAAGAAGTCAGACCTTCATACTTATAATATACTTACAATATACTTTCACGGCATAAGTTTATCATGGTCAAAGTGTACGTTTCCATATTCCACTGGAGTTTCAATGAGTTTACCTTTCCCATAAGCCGGGCCTGTTCTGCGTGCCTTCGAGTATCCCTGTGAGTCCGCGATCTGCGGCGTAAGTTTACATTGGTCAAAGAGTTAACTTTCGTTATTCCATTACGGTTTTAATGAGCTTACCTTTGTTGCCATTATAAAAGCCTAACCTCTTCCATGACCCCGAGACAGCTATGTGTGTGTGTGTGCCCTCAGACATCTCTGAGAGTCTCCGATCAGTGGTATAAGTTTGCCTCGGCCAAAGTGTATACTTTCGTTTTCTATTAATGTTTTAATGAGTTTACCTTTGCCATTATAGAAGTTTAACCTCCTCCACGACCCAGGCCAGTGCTCTGCGCCGTCAGACATCAGACGTCTGAGAAAATCGTGTATCGAGAGATGAGAAGGAGAGAAAATGGCGAAAATGCTTTCCGTCCAAACCTCCATAACTCTTTCATCCTCTCGTTTGAGAGGAAACTATTCTGGAGGGAAAATAAAAGTTATCTCGAACTGGCTTTTTGTTCTTTGAGTTCCACGTTTGGGTCAAGGGTGGGGAGAAATGGGGAATTAGGTTACTGAGTGAGGAGGGCATTGTTCTTTTGTGTATGGGTGGGGAGAAATGGGGAATTAGGTTACTGAGTGAGGAGGGCATTGTTCTTTTGTGTATGGGTGGGGAGAAATGGGGAATTAGGTTACTGAGTGAGGAGGGCATTGCTCTTTTGTGTATACCACTCAGGCATTGAGTGGGTTTCTATGTCTGTGTTTAGAGAGAGATCTGATCGTGTATTTGTCTTGATGTGGGGGATTCTTCTCTTGCATCAGGGAAGATTCTAAAGTATTCAGCCTCATTTGTTTTTAGATGTCTCCCCCCCCCCCACACACATTCAAATACATACAGACACGCACACACACACACACACACACACACACACACGCACACATATACACAAACATACACGAGTGTACAATTCCCACTTCGTATAGAGCAAATAGGTAACTGCAAACAGGCGCTTAAGTAATACAAACACGAAGAAGTTTTGTAGATACTTTCTTCAATCCATTTCTATTCAAGGATCCAGACTTGGAAAACAGGTTTCACTGAGGCCAGGTATGAAAATAAATATTAGGTTACGGTAGATGATTTAGTGTACTTAGACCTTCCTGGTGTAGCGTTTAGCGTTTTTTACTGCGACGCATTCACGGGTCGTCCAGGATCAAAGCGCATGAGTTCAAAATTTGGTTCCGGCAGTTGGCCCACAGTGAAACGAGCTTTTCACCCACCTCTGAGGGGTGGTTGATAAAATAGGTACCCGGCTTAAGGTACGGTATATAGGATGAACAACTGAGTGAACTGTGGACTGGGCACCATGATCAGGATTCAAACCTATGCGGGCTCTCCACTAACTTCCAAGTGAGACATATGACGTTTCAATGGGGGCTGGAGGGCTGGGATACCTACCTTCAATCATCCAGAATCGTTGTTTTGACAGAACTGAAGTGGCCGTCACCTAACTCACAGGATCATGTGGGCTGAGCGGCTCTGGTCGGGGAATTCCACAGCGTCCGCTCGCTAAATCCTATTGAATACCAAGATGGGAATATGTGTCCTATTGTGTGTGGGAGCAGTTACAAGTGGGACTGGTAGGAAGTGCTGCAGTGGTTGATGAGTGGCGCTGCAGCGGTAGATGATAGGAAGCACTGCAGTGGTGGATAATAGGAGGCGCTGCAGTAGTGGATGATAGGAGGCATTGCAGTGGTGGATAATAGGAGGCGCTGCAGTACTGGATGATAGGAGGTGCTGCAGTAGTGAATGATAGGAGGCGCTGCAGTATTGGATGATAGGAGGAACTGCAGTAGTGGATGTTAGGAGGCGCTGCACTGGTGGATGATAGGAGACATTGCAGTGGTGGATGATAGGAGGCGCTGCAGTGGTGGATGATAGGAGGCGCTGCACTGGTGGATGATAGGAGACATTGCAGTGGTGGATGATAGGAGGCGCTGCAGTGGTGGATGATAGGAGGCGCTGCAGTAGTGGATGATAGGAGGCGCTGCAGTGGTGGATGATAGGAGGCACTGCAGTAGTGGATGATAGGAGGCGCTGCAGTGGTGGATGATAGGAGGCACTACAGTGGTGGATGATAGGAGGCGCTGCAGTAGTGGATGATAGGAGGCGCTGCAGTGACGGATGATAGGAATTACGGCAGGGGCTGATAGGAAGCGTCACAGAGGCGAATAAAAAGGATACTTGACATATATCTAGAAGATGCTCAGTCACCCACTAACCACCACTAACCACTGCTATAAGAACTCAGCGTTATGAATCACTCTTCATATATACTTCAGCAAGGCGTCAGCTGCCTCATTAATCCTTTGCAGGATGGTTTCCATTCCTCACCCTACCTGGCCTCCGCTGCCATCGCTCGCACTTACAGATCACCATGAAGGAAGTTGTTCCTAACTTTTCCCTTGTTACTGTAACCTGTTCGTCATCGCAGATGAGAGATATTAGTCACAAAGGGGAGAGACAGACGTGGCTCATCGAGGGAGAAGGATTCATGAGGCAGTTCCTCCGTTCGAGATTTCGACAGTGTATATCCCCACATCAGATCCGTCTGTGCCTCTCCCGTTGTGTACTGTAAATGTGTGATGAATCCACAGCGTATTCTGGAACAGCTTCTTTTGTGATGAATGAATCATGAATCAAAGTTTTGGTAGACTGTGATACGAAGTTTTGTAGGGGAGGGAAGATATAAATACATCATATAACGCTGATTAGTTTTGATACGGTTAGTAATGATCATATATATATATATATATATATATATATATATATATATATATATATATATATATATATATATATATATATATATATATATATATATATATATATATATATATATATATATATATATATATATATATATACATATATATATATATGTATATATATATATATATATATATATATATATATATATATATATATATATATATATATATATATATATATATATATATATATATATATATATATATATATATATATATATATATATATACATATATATATGAATGATTATACATGGAAAAGAATACATATAAAGTGCCAGACTAGAGAGAGAGAAGCTCCAAAACATGATGTCTGAGCTTGGGAAAGTGTACAAAAGGCGGAGAGTGCGAGCTCCTGTCTAGAAAAGCGAGAGAATAGTGTGCACCGGAGGATGAGACAGGGAACGATTTGAACGCGAGTTTCAATGGAGGAGAACCTGCAAGATGTGGAGTGGTTTAGGTACGTGGAATTGGCTATGGCATTAGACAGACCAATGGAATTTGGAGTGAGTCATAAGGGTGAGAAGAGGGAGGTAATGTTTTGAATGGTTTTCGTGAGTGTGTGGAAGTTGTCTGGGTAGAGATGGGAGGGCCTGTAAGGATACAGCAGTCTCGATGTTGTGTAGATGTGAGTGTTAAGCCTTGAATACAGATGTGGTGTGAAGCGTGTTGCTCACGTAAGGAATGACAGTGTAAGAGAGAGGTGAGGTAATAAGTGCGGTATGACTGAGGGAGTTGACCAGGGTGCGCTGAAATAGCCCAGAAGTATGAAGAGGGTGAGCGAAAAAAGACTGACCAAGCGGATCTACGCGTTAGAAATGGAGGAAGCAATGGGGAGGTGTAGAACTAAGGGAAATGTGGAGGAATGGATTTAAGGAGGATTCAAGTGAGAAATCGTGGTTCGAACATTTAGGAGTGTGTGAAGCCTGCACGGGATAGGATAAGTTGCAAGATGGGGTACAGAGGGTGAAACCAAGGAATGTTCTGTGGTGTTCCCTTGTGGATGGTATGCTCTGGTTTCAGTGAATTATGCATGACAGCTAGAGTAGTGCATGTGAGGATACGGCAGTTGCATTAATTAATGGCGCTACTTCGCTAATGCGGAGCAAGGATGCGCAAGCATAGAAAGATTTGTATTTGTCTTAAGTAACAGAGTCATTTTACAGTCATTTTCTGCTTATGTTACTTATTCAACAATTTTGATCAAGTTCATAAATTTGACGTTTTATTTTTCACAAAAGATTAAAGCAAAAGTTACGTTAGATTGTAATGCTCTAGTATAGCTTGATCCTGTCGCAAATCCCATCTCCTCTTATGTGAAGCCTACCACCCATAGCCTTGACCAAATTGGTGCTGACTAGAGAGTCAGTCGTGTCCACCATTGATTAATCTGAGGTAAATCCCCCACATATCTCGATGTCTCACATTAATGGCCATAAAGCTAACCATAGTGTACGTGCATTCCAATTTTCTGATAAGAATCGAAGTTTTTACGATTATCATTATAAAAACACAGCTGTTCTCTCCGCGCTGAGTCCCTCAGACTTCATCACTGGTTCCTCTATTTACTTGACAAGATCTCCCATCGTTTTTCCCTATACGATATCGCTTTCAATCTACATTAGTTGTACCATAAATCTATTTTTCCTTTATCACATAATGACCCTTCAAAGACAAGCACACAAAGAAACATTATCTGCTATTACTGCCACAGGTTTACACTCTTAAAACTCCTATTCACCTCCGGCTACAAAGAGGTAATCAGCCCATTTAATGGTAAACCGTGCAATTGGCAGCAGCTAATGACATGCAACAAGACCCAATCATCCTTGTGGCTATTCCAGTCAATACGAAAATATTTATATATTTTTTCCTTTACCTTCGCCTCTGTTAAGCGTAGCTGCCATGTTGCTTGTGAATAATGGATGAAATGGTTTACACTTTATTTCAGAGCTTATTCAAAATCATTCACAAACTTATGAGGGATATATTTCTTTTCAATTAATTCAAGCCTAGATTTCCTGTCCTGTCTCCTCACCTGTAACTCTGATGTTCTTTTACATGTAAAGAAAATACATAGCCAGACGAAAGTACAGAATAAAACTGGACAGAAAATCCAATACAGTGATTTAGACATTAATTCACAGCACAGATGAAACTCTTTCGTCAAAATGATATTGTGATTAAGACAGCATTTATGAGGACCTGATGACGAATTTTACCGATGGGTAGAAACGAAAAGTAACCTTCAGCTCAAAGCCTCGACGGATGAACAACACTGTATTTCTCGCTTACCTCAAAGCCTCGATGTGTTTCTCTCAACTATGAATATCTCAGAACCAATTTCTATGAAAGAGTCCTGGTGTTACCCAGGAATTTTCTAAAGGCTTCTGCTGCCCGAGTCTGCGCTACTTCCAGTGCCAGGGATACGTGGACTCCTTTGGAGTGAAAAGTTTTCTGACAAGACTTTACACCCGATGATATAGCCTCGCACCTTCATAGAACATACAAACCTCCAATAGCCAGGCTTAAACCAGAGACCCCTGCGTGGCAGGCGGGAGCGCTACTGTTGGGCTTTGGACGATCATAGCCTAACGGTAGCGCTCCCGCTTACTAAGCAGGGGTCCCGGGTTCGAGCCTGTATGTTGGAGGTTTGTATGATTATATATATATATATATATATATGAAATATCTTGTCTACCGTTGTAAATATTCTATCACTCTATTCATTACTTGAGCAGAGAGAGTTATTTGCAGCACAGCCTTTTTTTTCATGTTCTAGCTCTTCATGCACAACTAGATCTTGAGCCTCGTAATCCTGTTTTGCCGACTCTGTTTTTTTTAACCATTCCTGTTGACCCATTGTTGGTTATGTGGCTGTTACGTCCGATAACTCTCCCTGGCTTAGTGGTTGAAAGAGAGAGAGAGAGAGAGAGAGAGAGAGAGAGAGAGAGAGAGAGAGAGAGAGAGAGAGAGAGAGAGAGAGAGAGAGAGAGAGGGGCTGTCATGAACATTCTGAGGGCCAACGCTGATTTGTAGGTTAGGAACACACACACACACACACACACACACACACACACACACACACACATACACACACACGCACGTTCAGACACGTAAACACGTATAGAAACACATACACCCACACCCACACACAGACACACACAGACACACACAGACACACATACACACACACACACACACACACACACACACACACACACACACACACACACACGGTCAGACACGTAAACACGTATAGAAACACATACACCCACACACACACACAGATACACACACACACACACACACACACACACACACACACACACACACACACACACACACACACACACACGTCCAGAGACACACGCACATGAAAGAGCCAAAATCAAGGTCGTGCTGGATATGTTTCCACGCTTCATATAAGCACATGAGTGAGGTACATCTACACAGTGAGGGTGGCGGATATACAGGGTAGTTTACAGAGCAAAATACTGTGAGTTATTAATCGCTGACTTATTGAGAATTAGTCGAACATTAATTAAGTGATAGATGGGATCACTAGCAGACTTATTAGTTCCTATTATGACGTTCTAGTTCTGTAATATCTGTAATATCTCAATACTGTATTACACCTGAATGACTTCCTAAACTCAATAATGCATTCATATTTATTAGTCTTATCCACATACAGTGTTCAAAAGATTGGGCCCCATGAGTAGGAAACTCCCTACTCGTACAGTACAAGGAGACAATTACACACACACACACACACACACACACACACACACACACACACACACACACACACACACACACACACACACGGGCCTCCGATATGTAGTGGTTAGCGAATACTGACCAAGAGTCAGCGCAGTCCTGCTTGGGGTCGGACCTCCATGAGTTCGAATCTTGGGTGCGTGACAGACATCCCACAGCTAAACCCAGCTGTTCGTCTTCCCCTTGGTGCTGGTCGATAAATGGAGACATGTCTTAGACTGTGTGTGTGTGTGTGTGTGCGTGTGTGTGTGTGTGTGTGTGTGTGTGTGTGTGTGTGTGTGTGTGTGTGCGAGTACACAAATAGGAGTGAAAACACGGTATATGAATTCAAGGTCATGAGATGGGGTAATATACAAATTCTTTTTTATATTAGAGGCTCCAGTCGTACACAAAAGTCCACATTAAGGCCGAGCCTTAACTGAAATATAGAGAGGTTAATGAAAGGGAAGAAGAGACAAGAGAAAGGGAGAGAAACAGTTATCAAAACAGCCCACTCTTGAGTTGCCAGCGGCAACCCAGTACTCATGTGACGCAGCAGCTTGCCGACTATTGCGTTGTCTAGCTAGTGGTGGGGGCACACAAGCAGGCAGCTCTCGGGAGCAAAAAACTAAAGTAATACCTATAGAAGATGGAAAGCGAAGCAACATCGGGGCATAAGGCAAAGGGGTTAAGTTTGGAAGTTACCCTTTCGACTCAGCTTTGTCAATAAAAGATGCACTGCTAGAACCATCCCAAATGTGAGAGCAGTAATCGGAGCAGCTGGTCAAAGGAACGGAAATTTCGACAGCAACTCCCAGTTTCGTCTCTCTCTCTCTCTCTCTCTCTCTCTCTCTCTCTCTCTCTCTCTCTCTCTCTCTCTCTCTCTCTCTCTCTCTCTCTCTTGTAGATAACTCCTCAAGAAGCGATACAACCCAGATAGCAGTTCAGAGCGGATACGGCCAGAGGGATAAACAACATATATCCAGTGCCGGATTTTTGTTCTTACCATTATTTACCTGACCACACAGCCTCGCCCCCATGTCTTTGGGGAGACCCTTCTCCTGCCTGCATTCAGCAGAACTCTCTAAGTGTTAACTCATCAATTAAGGACTTTCTCTTTAGTGCGCTGTGGCAAGAGTAGAAAAATGATAAAAACTATTTTCGGAACGATGTTCGAAGTTGGTGTCGTCAGAGGTTCGCTTAGTTCGAGTGGCTCGTGAGAGGGTTGGTGGACCCAACCACTTAGGGAAGCCACGACGCCTGGTACTTGTTCTGCTTTGCTGATGTTCTTCACATTATCATCACCTTGCGTCATGTGAGAGTGAAAAAAAAAAATGAAGAGGGTTCTCGGACCACTGGTGCCGTCAAAGGTTCACTTAGTTCGAACCGCTTGACTCAGCATTATAGGGTGCCTGGTCTCTGTCCTGTATTGGTGATCTGACCATCACCACTGCATCAACTGCAGCACTACCCCACACCTTGCCATGTCATAATGCCTGTATCACTATCTTCACCATCACTGCTGTCATCATACTTCGCATCATTATGTCCTTTGTGATGGCCAGTCACCATAACTTACAGTATCACATCGCCATTTCTTTTCTCCATACCATCAAGACCCTGGTCTTCACCATACCTCATAACTCTCCTCTGCTTCACTCCCTCACCACATCCTGTGGTAACTATATCTATCGCTTCCTATCTCTCCATCATTCAACACTGACCACAAATCTCTCACTTTCACTGCCAAACCTTACCTCTTCTCATCACCACCTCTTAAACATCACTTCTCTCATCTCTCTACTCCCTCACACACTAACATCACATTACCCTATCACTGTCATTCACTCCCTAGCTCCCACTACTCTATCCTTTCACACGCCCCTCCCATTAGCTCCCTAACTAATCCCTCCATCGCTAGGGGTAACACCAAGCGCCTCACTACAGTCACCAACATCCAGCGTAGTAATGCATAGCTGGTCAGGAGGGAGGAACCAACCCCTAACACCATTTTCCACACAACATAACCACAGACTATTTAGCAAACTGGGCAACGGAGCTCGCTGAGGCTTCGAGGTTGAGATGTATAGGTATGTATATTTGCGTGTGTGGACATTTATGTATATACATGTATATACATGTGTATGTTGGTAGGTTGGGCCATTCTTTCGTCTGTTTCCTTGCGCTACCTCGCTAACGCGAGAGACAGCGACAAATATATATATATATATATATATATATATATATATATATATATATATATATATATATATATATATATCTTTTTTCTTTCAAACTATTCGCCATTTCCCGCGTTAGCGAGGTAGCGTTAAGAACAGAGAACTGGGCCTTTGAGGGAATATCCTCACCTGGCTCCCTTCTCTGTTCCTTCTTTTGGAAAATTAAAAAAAAATGAGAGGGGAGGATTTCCAGCCCCCCGCTCCCTCCCCTTTTAGTCGCCTTCTACGACACGCAGGGAATACGTGGGAAGTATTCTTTCTCCCCTATCCCCAGTTCAGTAAAAAAAAAAACTATATATATATATATATATATATATATATATATATATTCATATATATATATATATATATATATATATATATATATATATATGTATATATATATATATATATATATATATATATATATATATATATATATATATATATATATATATATATATACATATATATATATATATATATATATATATATATATATATATATATACATATATATATATATATATATATATATATATATATATATATATGTATATATATATATATATATATATATATATATATATATATATATATATATATATATATATGTATATATATATATATATATATATATATATATATATATATATATATATATATATATATATATATATACACTTTGCATTTGACGGCGTAAATATTCCCAATTGTGAGGAAAGAAGAGATAAGGGTAGAGAAAAGTGTGGGAGCTGATGGAGAAAAGGAAGAGGAAGAGAGGAATAACATGGGAGAGGGTGGACAAGAAGCAAAGCGGGAGAGAAGAGAAAGTGGGGGGGGGAGTGGAGGAAAGGGGGAGAAGGTTGATTGGGTGGAGGGAGATGGGAGAAGAGAGAGAGAGAGTCAAGGAAGTTAGAGATGAACACTTCAGGAGGTTGATTTTAATGGTCAGTCGGTCACTTAGAGTGAGAAATGAGAGTAGTGTGTGGCAGGTCTTCCACCTGCTTTCCCACCTACTCTTCCACCTGCTTCTTCACCAGCTCTTCCACTTACTTCATCCCTGGTCCAACCTACTCCTCCACCTGCTGCACTGTTCCACCTGCTTCATTACTAGTCCAACCTACTCCATCACCTTCTACTCCTGTCCGCTTCATCCGCTCCTCCATACGTTTCACCTGTCTCCACCTGTTCCAACTGTCTCCATCTTTTCTACCTGGTCCTTTTCCACTTGCCCCACCTCTCCCACCCGCTCCACATACTCCACCTGCCCTCAGCCCTCACTGCCAGGCGAGGCACCTTAAAGCTTTCATCTTTAAGGCTGTTCTCAAGCTCTTGTATTTATTCATTTCTTTACCGTCGGGTGTTAAGACAAGTGCCTCCTTAGTCACTTTACAGAGACAAAAGTTGTCTACTCTCGTATGGAAAAGGTAAACAACAGAAAGTTTTGAGACTTGTGTGAGACATCAGCATGTCCTTTATAACTTGGACGATTTTTTTTTGTGTGTGTGCGTGTGTATGTGTGTGTGTGTGTGTGTGTGTGTGTGTGTATGTGTGTGTGAGTTTGATTATCATACGGGTGTTAAGGGGAGAAAGTTTTACTTACATACTGGCCCGTTTCTCAGACTTATTTATATATAGATACATAGATACACAAGCCACATGGACCCAATGTCTTTGTACTACACATTTACTCATATATATGCACACACACACACACACACACACACACACACACACACACACACACACTAGCCTAAGCTAGGTATCTCAATCACCGACCACTCCTGAGGGGTGAATGAACACTTTGGTCGAGTGTAAACCAATTGCCACACCCAGGATTCGAACCAATGCTAGCCCAACTCCGTGCTGGCCCATGCTGACTCATGGTCAATAATGCAAACTACTACAACACGTATTCGTGTAAATACCCATCTGTCATTACCATTTTGTTCGATACGGAGGTAGATAAACGTTTACCCTCGTAGGCACCTCCATCTCTTGTAAGCTCTACACCATCAAGGGGACTTTTCAAGTCTTTGTTTGCTGCGCGCATTCACCAACTCCTTGCATAGACCCTTGCAACCATCCATCACCCTTACCCTGAACCAGCATTTCTATACATTACCCTTGACCAACCTCTTAGGCTCTGGTCATGGTCTCTGCAGGTGGATGTCGCGAGCCAGCACGTTCCCCTTGTCATTGCCCTCCCTGTGAAAGGGTCGGTGGCGGCGATGGTATGATTCCTAGGAGGCCCTTTTTTTTCTCTCTCTCCTTTTGAACATCTCTAAGAACGTACTGAATAGATTCTCAAACAAGACGGCAACGAGCTCATAAAGAAAGCGAGATGCATGTAGTGTATTATGCAAAGATGTAAGAAGTGTAGACGGGTGTTTTCGCTCTACGTTTGAAATAGGAGGAACTCTTTGATAGACCGCGGGACACTATGGCAACGACTCCCTTTTCTCCCCCATCCCTCCACTTCATCGAGCCTGGGCGTCCTGGTTGTTTCTGTCCTGCTTCTCGTGAAGAGTTGTTGACTCACTGTCATCCATCTCATGAAGGAACTTAATGGTTTATCAGGTTACTCTTGACTCTTTTCTCTTCCTTGGTGGACAGCAACATTACCCTCTCTCTATCTTTCACTTAGAGCAGCTGTCTCAGTTCAGGTATCATCTTGGTTCCTTTTTCTTGGACTCTCGTTTATGTCTTCATGCCTCTGTTGGTGTGGTAACCAGACCTGACAGGCATAACTCAGTATAGGTCAAATATACGTTGTGGATGGCATACCAATCATTTTCATATCCATATACACTTGAATGCAATTGTGGCCAACAGACAGTTAACCTATTTCATAATTTTATTAATTTTGTAGTTCTCTTGGCAGATTAGTTACACAATGATTCCTGTAGCTAATTGATATCAGCCCTGGGGCCTTCTCACGCCGAGTGCCGTCCAGGTTAACCTTGCACTTACTTGGATCGAATCTTATCATCCATTTATTACATAAGCTCTGAAGTGTGTCCAGGTTCCCGCCTGTAAGATGATGCAATAGTTTTCATTCCCTATGCCTCTCATGCTCTTAGCATCATCCACAAACATGTTTAGGCACGTGTGTAGTACGTCAAGTAAACCATTAAAATGTGCAGAAAAATTACTGTGGGTCTAAGGCCGAGCCCTGGGGTACGCCATTTGTTACCTCAGCCCGTTTTCAGAATATGCCTATTGCCTACGTCCTTGTTCATCTCCGTAGGAATAATCTTTACATAAGCAAAGGAATATGCGTTTTTCCTTTTTAAATACTGCAGTTCTAGCTTCTAGATCGATATCGGATGTGGTATAATGTCAAAGGCTTTCTGGCAGTGTATCATCCATCTTTTTCATGACCTCTTTTCCCGAAAGTCGCGATGTCTTCCAGTCAAGTAGTTTTTTCTTTGTAGGTTGTCATTCATTTGTTTTATGATTATCGTTTCCAGTGTCTTACACACCATCCAGACAGGCTTGGAAATTCACAGATATTCCAGTCTCCTTTCTCAAGCATAGCCATGACATATACCCTCTTCCATTGGTTTGGAAATACTTCTTTCTCTGCTTTTCTATTGAACCTGTAATCAGAGGGATCCAGCAAGTGCCTCCTCACAATCCTCCAGCACATTAGAGAAGATTTCATCAGGTCCATGAACCTATTATCCTCCCCAGTGAAGACACTTTTGAATTCTATCGTATAACTCCTCACGTATTTCCTCATCTTCCTCAATAGTCCTTCTCTTTGAGTCTCTTAGCCTGACTAGCTGTCCTCCCTCTCAACCTTGCAGTAGTCACACTGAACCATACCCCTCCTCATTTCATGTCCCGTCCTATCTTAGTGTTTTATGGCACCCATGTCTTGACGCATTCGTGGCAGTTTTCACGAAACCTGCTTCTACAGCTTTAGTTTATGGCTCTTGCTGCAGAGCTCTCTCTCCCAATCAATACTTCTAAAGTACTTGATCAGCTGTATATAGCTGCCTCGATTTTTTTTTATTTATAGGGTCTTGTACTCTATATGATTCCCTCCTTTGTATCCTACACCACTTCATATTTGATACGTTCTATTTCCAGGTTAGTTCTGTAAACAGCGGTGGTTTATGCTCCATAATGTGCTGAATCGGGAAGTGTTTTCTGCATATATTCGAAGAACACTTATCGTCATCGTTTCTTGCTTCTAATAACATCAATTTTCTCCCAGTCTATTTCCCATTATCAGTAATACACCAGCTTCATTGAGGTTGTGTTGCGCCGCCTGATTATTCAGTCATTGTTATCTAAGTACAACTACTCTGAGTGGCTGTATTTTCTCTGAGTGTTTTAGACTAATAGCAGCACTTGTGTAACACTTCCCCCTCACAGTAATTCTACCTATGATCCACTGGCTGAAGGTCAATATTTCCTGGAACTTAATGGTATCCTCCTCAAGAGGATTGATGTTCCTCGCGAACGAACCCGTCCAGGTTGCACAAGAGAGACTTTGGCTCCTTTGTAAGTTTAGGCTCCACCACTCCAAAGATACTAACCTCGACACTATCTTTGAATTCTCGTCTTTTACCATTTGCCACTAGTCCTTACCCATCAGTATACAGAATTTTCAGTCTATGACATTTGTTAACAGTTGGTTCCGTCCTTTCCATGATGTTCTTTCTACTAGCCCGATCAAAATGCTCTCGTTTTTTTTCTCTTCTTCAGCCAGTTTGTCAATCGTAACTTACACACTTTCAACCTCCTCCCTTTTGGCAAGTTGACAAGACTGTCTCAGTGCCTGTTGACTACACATCTTTATATAAAAAGCGACGAGTAGTGGCCATCCAGCATCATTCTTGTATAGCTCGAATCTCTTGGCTTACTTTACTTCTTTACCTGTAAATGTCCGTGTGTCTCGAGTCAGATAACCCAACATGGTAATGTTCCTTGCACCAAAGGACCTTCCCCTTGCTATCTGGAATCGTCCAGTGTCCTCTTCTTTACCTTTTTACCTTCTCTGAGAATCTGTTTTTTCCTTTGTTGCACTACAGCTTTAAACTGTGAGTGTCCTATAAAGTCTTCCATCCACCGTAACACACGCTTCATACAGTAGCCAGTCAGACTGTATACACAGCGTCATCGGCAAATCACTCCAGGGCCCCGTTCTGCCTGTCTGCCTCAGGGTCTTCAAATTCCCTACACCTTAGTTCCTCCTCAATTTTCTTTCACCTTTGTGATTTTCTTCAGTCCTCGATGCCATCCCTTATTTCTTTAGCTTCAAGGTCAGCTATAAGGCTTCATCTCCTCGATCTCAAAATTAGCTTTTAGCTCTTATCTGTCGTCCCTGTCTAGATTGTCATTCCAGTACCCTACTCTTGTCGTACAGGTCCTCGACGGTTTTGCATACATTTTTCCATCTCTGGTGCTCTCCGGCACTTTCATCATGTTCCCTAGTTATTTCCGCCAATGTAATCAGGTGGTTCACTTTTATGGACAGCCTTATCTACAACGGCCGTACTTTGAGGGTTATCAGCTACCAGCTCCTCCTCTATGAATCCACCAAACTCACTGTCGTCATTTCATGTCCCACAATCCAGCTTCTTCCTACTGTTGCCCATCATCTTGTTACCTTTTCCTGAACTGGATTAGGTATGTGGCTGCCTTGGGACTAGTTGGTAGGTTATACCTCTCGCCTGTTTAAGTGTAGGAGAAAGCCTAAAAACTCAGAACTCACAAAATCCGTGATCGAAAATCCCAATTTCTAAGACCCCTAGAACACAGACCTCGCCAGATCCGTACTCCAACACATTCAAGAAAAAAACCAACTTGCATTAACGAGGTTCCTGAGCCAGCGGACAGTTTAGTTTACCCTGTGCACCTGAAGCGAACCCTCCTTATTTTTCTCTGCCACAAAAGCGAAATAGTAGTAGCAGTAGTAGTAGGTCCAGAAGCAGTAGTAATGGTGGTAGAATTCTTCTGTGTTTTCATCTTCTTCATATATATATATATATATATATATATATATATATATATATATATATATATATATATATATATATATATATATATATATATATATTTTTTTTTTTTTTTTTTTTTTTTTTTTTACTTTGTCGCTGTCTCCCGCGTTTGCGAGGTAGCGCTAGGAAACAGACGAAAGAAACGGCCCAACCCCCCCCCCCATACACATGTACATACACACGTCCAGACACGCAAATATACATACCTACACAGCTTTCCATGGTTTACCCCAGACGCTTCACATGCCTTGCTTCAATCCACTGACAGCACGTCAACCCCTGTATACCACATGACTCCAATTCACTCTATTTCTTGCCCTCCTTTCACCCTCCTGCATGTTCAGGCCCCGATCACACAAAATCTTTTTCACTCCATCTTTCCACCTCCAATTTGGTCTCCCTCTTCTCCTCGTTCCCTCCACCTCCGACACATATATCCTCTTGGTCAATCTCTCCTCACTCATTCTCTCCATGTGCCCAAACCATTTCAAAACACCCTCTTCTGCTCTCTCGACCACGCTCTTTTTATTTCCACACATCTCTCTTACCCTTACGTTACTTACTCGATCAAACCACCTCACACCACACATTGTCCTCAAACATCTCATTTCCAGCACATCCATCCTCCTGCGCACATCTCTATCCATAGCCCACGCCTCGCAACCATACAGCATTGTTGGAACCACTATTCCCTCAAACATACCCATTTTTGCTTTCCGAGATAATGTTCTCGACTTCCACACATTTTTCAAGGCTCCCAAAATTTTCGCCCCCTCCCCCACCCTATGATCCACTTCCGCTTCCATGGTTCCATCCGCTGACAGATCCACTCCCAGATATCTAAAACACTTCACTTCCTCCAGTTTTTCTCCATTCAAACTCACCTCCCAATTGACTTGACCCTCACCCCTACTGTACCTAATAACCTTGCTCTTATTCACATTTACTCTCAACTTTCTTCTTCCACACACTTTACCAAACTAAGTCACCAGCTTCTGCAGTTTCTCACATGAATCAGCCACCAGCGCTGTATCATCAGCGAACAACAATTGACTCACTTCCCAAGCTCTCTCATCCCCAACAGACTTCATACTTGCCCCTCTTTCCAGGACTCTTGCATTCACCTCCTTTACAACCCCATCCATAAACAAATTAAACAACCATGGAGACATCACACACCCCTGCCGCAAACCTACATTCACTGAGAACCAATCACTTTCCTCTCTTCCTACACGTACACATGCCTTACATCCTCGATAAAAACTTTTCACTGCTTCTAACAACTTGCCTCCCACACCATATATTCTTAATACCTTCCACAGAGCATCTCTATCAACTCTATCATATGCCTTCTCCAGATCCATAAATGCTACATACAAATCATATATATATATATATATATATATAAAATATATATATATATATATATATATATATATATATATATATATATATATATATATATATATATATTCTTTTTTTTTTGTCGCTGTCTCCCGCGTTTGCAAAGTAGCGCTAGGAAACAGACGAAAGAAACGGCCCAACCCACCCCCATACACATGTATATACATACGTCCACGCACGCAAATATACATACCTACTCAGCTTTCCATGGTTTACCCCAGACGCTTCACATGCCCTGATTCAATCCACTGACAGCACGTCAACCTCGGTATACCACATCGATCCAATTCACTCTATTCCTTGCCCTCCTTTCACCCTCCTGCATGTTCAGGCCACGATCACACAAAATCTTTTTCACTCCATCTTTCCACCTCCACTTTGGTCTCCCACTTCTCCTCGTTCCCTCCACCTCCGACACATATATCCTCTTGGTCAATCTTTCCTCACTCATTCTCTCCATGTGCCCAAACCATTTCAAAACACCCTCTTCTCCTCTCTCAACCTCGCTCTTTTTATTTCCACACATCTCTCTTACCCTTACGTTACTTACTCGATCAAACCACCTCACACCACACATTGTCCTCAAACATCTCATTTCCAGCACATCCATCCCCCTGCGCACAACTCTATCCATAGCCCACGCCTCGCAACCATACAACATTGTTGGAACCACTATTCCTTCAAACATACCCATTTTTGCTTTCCGAGATAATGTTCTCGACTTCCACACATTTTTCAAGGCTCCCAGGATTTTCGCCCCCTCCCCCACCCTATAATCCACTTCCGCTTCTATGGTTCCATCCGCTGCCAGATCCACTCCCAGATATCTAAAACACTTTAATTCCTCCAGTTTTTCTCTATTCAAACTTACCTCCCAATTGACTTGACCCTCAACCCTACTGTACCTAATAACCTTGCTCTTATTCACATTTACTCTTAACTTTCTTCTTTCACACACTTTACCAAACTCAGTCACCAGCTCCTGCAGTTTCTCACATGAATCAGCCACCAGCGCTGTATCATCAGCGAACAACAACTGACTCACTTCCAAAGCTCTCTCATCCACAACAGACTTCATAATTGCCCCTCTTTCCAAAACTCTTGCATTTACCTCCCTAACAACCCCATCCATAAACAAATTAAACAACCATGGAGACATCACACACCCCTGCCGCAAACCTACATTCAATGAGAACCAATCACTAGATTATTCACTAGATTATTAGTGAAAGAGAAGAGAGAGGCATTTCGACGATTTTTGCAGGGAAAAGATGCAAATGAGTGGGAGATGTATAAAAGAAAGAGACAGGAGGTCAAGAGAAAGGTGCAAGAGGTGAAAAAGAGGGCAAATGAGAGTTGGGGTGAGAGAGTATCATTAAATTTTAGGGAGAATAAAAAGATGTTCTGGAAGGAGGTAAATAAAGTGCGTAAGACAAGGGAGCATATGGGAACTTCAGTGAAGGGCGCAAATGGGGAGGTGATAACAAGTAGTGGTGATGTGAGAAAGAGATGGAGTGAGTATTTTGAAGGTTTGTTGAATGTGTTTGATGATTGAGTGGCAGATATAGGGTATTTTGGTCGAGGTGGTGTGCAAAGTGACAGAGTTAGGGAAAATAATTTGGTAAACAGAGAAGAGGTAGTGAAAGCTTTGCGGAAGATGAAAGCCGGCAAGGCAGCAGGTTTGAATGTTTTTGCAGTGGAATTTATTAAAAAAGGGGGTGACTGTATTATTGACTGGTTGGTAAGGTTATTTAATGTATGTATGACTCATGGTGAGGTGCCTGAGGATTGGCGGAATGCGTGCATAGTGCCATTGTACAAAGGCAAAGGGGATAAGAGTGAGTGCTCAAATTACAGAGGTATAAGTTTGTTGAGTATTCCTGGTAAATTATATGTGAGGGTATTGATTGAGAGGGTGAAGGAATGTACAGAGCATCAGATTGGGGAAGAGCAGTGTGGTTTCAGAAGTGGTAGAGGATGTGTGGATCAGGTGTTTGCTTTGAAGAATGTATGTGAGAAATACTTAGAAAAGCAAATGGATTTGTATGTAGCATTTATGGATCTGGAGAAGGCATATGATAGAGTTGATAGAGATGCTCTGTGGAAGGTATTAAGAATATATGGTGTGGGAGGCAAGTTGTTAGAAGCAGTGAAAAGTTTTTATCGAGGATGTAAGGCATGTGTACGTGTAGGAAGAGAGGAAAGTGATTGGTTCTCAGTGAATGTACGTTTGCGGCAGGGGTGTGTGAAGTCTCCAAGGTTGTTTAATTTGTTTATGGATGGGGTTGTTAGGGTGGTAAATGGATGAGTTTTGGAAAGAGGGGCAAGTATGAAGTCTGTTGGGGATGAGAGAGCTTGGGAAGTGAGTCAGTTGTTGTTCGCTGATGATACAGCGCTGATGGCTGATTCATATGAGAAACTGCAGAAGCTGGTGACTGAGTTTGGTAGAGTGTTTGAGAGAAGAAAGTTAAGAGTAAATGTGAATAAGAGCAAGGTAATTAGGTACAGTAGGGTTGAGGGTCAATTCAATTGGGAGGTAAGTTTGAATGGAGAAAAACTGGAGGAAGTAAAGTGTTTTAGATATCTGGGAGTGGATCTGGCAGCGGATGGAACCATGGAAGCGGAAGTGGATTATAGGGTGGGGGAGGGGGCGAAAATCCTGGGAGCGTTGAAGAATGTGTGGAAGTCGAGAACATTATCTCGGAAAGCAAAAATGGGTATGTTTGAAGGAATAGTGGTTTCAACAATGTTCTATGGTTGCGAGGCGTGGGCTATGGATAGAGTTGTGCGCAGGAGGATGGATGTGCTGGAAATGAGATGTTTGAGGACAATATGTGGTGTGAGGTGGTTTGATCGAGTAAGTAACGTAAGGGTAAGAGAGATGTGTGGAAATAAAAAGAGCGTGGTTGAGAGAGCAGAAGAGGGTGTTTTGTAATGGTTTGTTCACATGGAGAGAATGAGTGAGGAAAGATTGACCAAGAGGATATATGTGTCGGAGGTGGAGGGAACGAGGAGAAGTGGGAGACCAAATTGGAGGTGGAAAGATGGAGTGAAAAAGATTTTGTGTGATCGGGGCCTGAACATGCAGGAGGGTGAAAGGAGGGCAAGGAATAGAGTGAATTGGATCGATGTGGTATACCGGGGTTGACGTGCTGTTAGTGGATTGAATCAGGGCATGTGAAGCGTCTGGGGTAAACCATGGAAAGCTGAGAAGGTATGTATATTTGCGTGTGTGGACGTATGTATAACCATGTGTATGGGGGTGGGTTGGGCCATTTCTTTCGTCTGTTTCCTTGCGCTACCTCGCAAACGCGGGAGACAGCGACAAAGCAAAAAGAAAAAAAAAAATATATATATATATATATATATATATATATATATATATATATATATATATATATATATATATACATATATATGTATATATATATACATATATATATATATATATATATATATATATATATATATATATATATATATATATATATATATATATATATATATATATATATATATATATATATACGATGAAATGTATAGGTATGTATATGTGAGTATGTGGACGTGTATTTAAACACATGTGTATGTGGGTGAGTTGGGCCATTCTTTCCTCTGTTTCCTTGCTCTACCTCGCTAACGCAGGAGACAAAGTATAATAAAAAAGATGATGATAATAATATATATATATATATATATATATATATATATATATATATATATATATATATATATATATATATATATATATATATATATATATATATATATATATATATATATATATATATATATTATCCCTGGGGATAGGAGATTAAGAATACTTCCCACGTATTCCCTGCGTGTCGTAGAAGGCGACTGAAAGGGGAGGGAGCGGGGGGCTGGAAATCCTCCCCTCTCGTTTTTTTTTTAATTTTCCAAAAGAAGGACCAGAGGGGGCCAGGTGAGGATATTCCAAAAAAGGCCCAGTCTTCTGTTCTTAACGCTACCTCGCTATCGCGGGAAATGGCGAATAGTATAAAAAAAAATATATATATATATATATATAAATATATATATATATATATATATATATATATATATATATATATATATATATATATATATATATATATATATATATATATATACATTTATATCTTATTTTATATTTATTTTGCTTTGTCGCTGTCTCCCGCGTTTGCGAGGTAGCGCAAGGAAACAGACGAAAGAAATGGCCCAACCCACCACCATACACATGTATATACATACACGTCCACACACGCAAATATACATACCTATACGTCTCAATGTACACATATATATACACACACAGACACATACATATATACCCATGCACACAATTCACACTGTCTGCCTTCATTCATGCCCATCGCCACCTCGCCACACATGGAATACCATCCCCCTCCCCCCTCATGTGTGCGAGGTAGCGCTAGGAAAAGACAACAAAGGCCTCATTCGTTCACACTCAGTCTCTAGCTGTCATGCGATAATGCCCGAAACCGCAGCTCCCTTTCCACATCCAGGCCCCACACAACTTTCCATGGTTTACCCCAGACGCTTCATATGCCCTGATTCAATCCACTGACAGCACGTCAACCCCGGTATATCACATCAAATCCAATTCACTCTATTCCTTGCCCGCCTTTCACCCTCCTGCAGGTTCAGGCCCCGATCACTCAAAATCTTTTTCATTCCATCTTTCCACCTCCAATTTGGTCTCCCACTTCACCTCGTTCCCTCCACCTCCGACACATATATCCTCTTGGTCAATCTTTCCTCACTCATTCTCTCCATGTACATAAACCATTTCAAATCACCCTCTTCTGCTCTCTCAACCACGCTCTTTTTATTTCCACACATCTCTCTTACCCTTACATTACTTACTCGATCAAACCACCTCACACCACACATTGTCCTCAAACATCTCATTTTCCAGCACATCCATATATATACGGACTCGAACGCTGTTCAATGTGTAGGTGTCCCATTTGTTTGTGTTTGACATTGACGAAAATTCTGTGACATCTTAACCCGCAACTTAGCTTGGCTGGGAGCGCTTACTTTACTTGTAGCGAATTTAGATCCATTTAACTTTTCATTTTAAATGATTATATCTACCTTCCTGCCTTCATTATTTGTACTAATTTCATACAGCATTACATTTTATACAGAATATAGGGCTTTCGTGTAATGTATTGAAAATGTTGACTCAAACCTGCCTTTCCCTACGATTCAAAGGTACATACACTCATCTTTCTCCATCATCCTTGACCACACGCTCGAACGCACATATACTCGCTCAGATAATTCTTCCCCACCTGCTTTACAAGTCCAGTTGAGTAGCATTATTCAACAACATAGGTATAAAGCATTATAATGAATTATGTCTTATCGTAATTTTCATAACAATATTCGATAAACGGAGCAGTAATTAAGCATAATTATAAAGGTAGTTTGATAAATTATGCCATGTATTTTCTAACACTATTCAATAAACTGAGCAGGAAATGAAACATAATCATGAAGGTTATATACTGAATTATGTCATATATTTTCAGAAAATTATTCGATAAGTTGATTAGTGATTAACCACTATATATATATATATATATATATATATATATATATATATATATATATATATATATATATATATATATATATATATATATATATATATATATATATATATATATATATATATATATGTATGTGTGTGTGTGTGTGTGTGTGTGTTTGAAGGAATAGTGGTTCCAATGTTATGTGGTTACAAGACGTGGGCTATAGATAGAGTTGTGCGGAGGAGGGTTGATGTGCTGGAAATAAGATGTTTGAGGAAACTATGTTGTGTGAGGTGGTTTGATCGAGTAAGTAATAATAGGGTAAGAGAGATGTATTGGAATAAAAAGAGTGTGGTTGAGAGAGCAGAAGAGGATGTTTTGAAATGGTTTGGTCACATGGAAAGGATGAGTGAGGAAAGATTGACAAAGAGGATGTATGTGTCAGAGGTGGAGGGAACGAGAAGTGGGAGACTAAATTGGAGCTGGAAAGATGGAGTGAAAAAGATTTTGAGTGATCGGGGCCTAAACATGCAGGAGGGTGAAAGGCGTGCAAGGAATAGAGTGAATTGGTACTATGTCGTATACCGGGGTCGACGTGCTATCAGTGGATTGAACCAGGGCATGTGAAGAGTCTGGGGTAAACCATGAAAGTTTCGTGGGGCCTGGATGTGGAAAGGGGTCTGTGGTTTCGATACATTATTACCTGACAGCTAGAGACTGAGTACTAGTTCACAATGTAGCACCTTCCATCAAATCTACTGTAGAAAATGAAAATAATGGTACGTTACTATTTTTAGATTGCATGATCCATAGGCAAGGAAACAAGTTTAAATTTAGCATATACAGAAAACCTACCAATGAATGCTCAGTTTTATTTTTTTTTTTGTGCTTTGTCGCTGTCTCCCGCGTTTGCGAGGTAGCGCAAGGAAACAGACGAAAGAAATGGCCCAACCCACCCCCATACACATGTATATACATACGTCCACACACGCAAATATACATACCTACACAGCTTCCCATGGTTTACCCCAGACGCTTCACATGCCTTGATTCAATCCACTAACAGCACGTCAACCCCGGTATACCACATCGCTCCAATTCACTCTATTCCTTGCCCTCCTTTCACCCTCCTGCATGTTCAGGCCCCGATCACACAAAATCTTTTTCACTCCATCTTTCCACCTCCAATTTGGTCTCCCTCTTCTCCTCGTTCCCTCCACCTCCGACACATATATCCTCTTGGTCAATCTTTCCTCACTCATTCTCTCCATGTGCCCAAACCATTTCAAAATACCCTCTTCTGCTCTCTCAACCACGCTCTTTTTATTTCCACACATCTCTCTTACCCTTACGTTACTTACTCGATCAAACCACCTCACACCACACATTGTCCTCAAACATCTCATTTCCAGCACATCCATCCTCCTGCGCACAACTCTATCCATAGCCCACGCCTCGCAACCATACAACATTGTTGGAACCACTATTCCTTCAAACATACCCATTTTTGCTTTCCGAGATAATGTTCTCGACTTCCACACATTCTTCAAGGCTCCCAGAATTTTCGCCCCCTCCCCCACCCTATGATCCACTTCCGCTTCCATGGTTCCATCCGCTGCCAGATCCACTCCCAGATATCTAAAACACTTCACTTCCTCCAGTTTATCTCCATTCAAACTTACCTTCCAATTGTCTTGACCCTCACCCCTACTGTACCTAATTACCTTGCTCTTATTCACATTTACTCTTAACTTTCTTCTTTCACACACTTTACCAAACTCAGTCACCAGCTTCTGCAGTTTCTGCAGTGAGGAAACCAAGAGGATATGTGTGTCGGAGGTGGAAGGAACGAGGAGAAGTGGGAGACCAAATTGGAGGTGGAAAGATGGAGTGAAAAAGATTTTGTGTGATCGGGGCCTGAGCATGCAGGAGGGTGAAAGGAGGGCAAGGAATAGAGTGAATTGGATCGATGTGGTATACCGGGGTTGACGTGCTGTCAGTGGATTGAATCAGGGCATGTGAAGCGTCTGGGGTAAACCATGGAAAGCTGTGTAGGTATGTATATTTGCGTGTGTGGACGTATGTATATACATGTGTATGGGGTTGGGTTGGGCCATTTCTTTCGTCTGTTTCCTTGCGCTACTTCGCAAACGCGGGAGACAGCGACAAAGCAAAAAAAAAAATTATATATATATATATATATATATATATATATATATATATATATATATATATATATATATATATATATATATATATATATATATATATATATATATATATGTATATATATATACATATATATATATATATATATATATATATATATATATATATATATATATATATATATATATATATATATATATATATATATATATTATTATCATCAACATCTTTTTTATTACACTTTGTCTCTTGCGTTAGCGAGGTAGAGCAAGGAAACAGACGAAAGAATGGCCCAACTCACCCACATACACATATGTTTAAATACACGGCCACATACTCACATATACATAACTATACATTTCATCGTATACATACATATACACACACAGACAAATACATATACACTATTATACATAATTCATACTTACGCCTTTATTCGTTCTCGTCGCCACCCCTGTACACATGAAAAGAGCCCCCCCCCTCCTCTTCACTCATTATCTCCATGTGACCAAAACATTTCAAAACACCCTCTTCTGCTCTCTCAACCACACTCTTTTTATTGCCACACATCTCTCTTGCCCTTTCAGTACTTACTCGATCAAACCACCTCACACCACATATTGCCCTCAAACATCTCTTTTCTAAAACATATACCCTCCTCCGCGAAACCCTATATAAAGCCCACGCCTTGCAACCATATACCATTGTAGGAACCACTATTCCTTCAAACATACCCATTTTTGCTTTCCGAGATACCCTGCAACCACCCTGTGACTCACTTCCACTTCCATGGCTCCATCTACTGCCAAATCCACTCCTAGATATCGAAAAAACTTCACTTCCTCCAGTTCTCCATTCAAACTTACCTCTCAACTGACTTGTCCCTCAAGCCTACTGTACCTAATAACCTTGCACTATTCACATTTACTCTCAGCTTTCTTCTTTCACACACTTTACCAAACTCAGTCGTCAGCTTCTGCAGTTTCTTACCCGAATAGCCACCAGCGTTGTATCATCAGCAAAGAACAACTGACTCAATTCCCAAACACTTTCATCCACAACAGACTGCATACTTGCACCTCTCTCCAAAACTCTTGCATTCACCTCCCTAACAACCCCATCCATAAACAAATCAAACAACCATGGAGACGTCACGTACCCCTAGCGTAAACCGACATTCATTGAGAACCAATCACTTTCCTCTCTTCCTACTCGTACACATGCCTTACATCCTCGATGAAAATTTTCACTCCTTCTAGCAACTTGCCTCCCACACAATATACTCTTAATACCTTCCACAAAACATCTCTATCAACTCTATCATATGCCTTCTCTGGATCCATAAATGCTACATACAAATCCATTTGTTTCTCTATGTATTTGTCACATACGATCTTCAAAGCAAACACTTCATCCACATATCCTCTACCACTTCTGAAACCACACTGCTCTTCCCCAATCTGATGCTCTATGAATGCTTTCACCCTCTCAATCAATGCCCTCCCATATAATTTCCCAGGAATACTCAACAATTAGAACACTCAGCTTTATCCCCTTTGCCTTTGTACAATGGCACTATGTACGCATTCCGTCAATCCTCAGGTACCTCACCATGAGCTATACATACATTGAATATCCTTACCAACCAGTCAACAACACAGTCACCCCCTTTTTAGTATATTCCAATGTAATACCATCTAAACCCGCCTCCTTGCCGGTTTTCATCTTCCGCAAGGCTTTCACTACCTCATCTCTGTTTAACAAATCATTCTCCTTGACCCTCTCACTATGCACACCACCTCGACCAAAACACCCTATATCTGCCACTCTATCATCTAACACATTCCACAAACCTTCAAAATACTCATCCCATATCCTCACATCACCACTACTTGTTATCACCTCCCCATTAGCCCCCTTCACCGATGCTCCTATTTGTTCTCTTTTCTTCCGCATTTTTTTTACCTCCTTCCAAAACATCTTTTTATTCTCCCTAAAATTTAACGATACTCTCACACCCCAACTCTCATTTGCCCTCTTTTTCACCTCTTGCACCTTTCTCTTGACCTCCTGCCTCTTCCTTTTATACATCTTCCACTCATTTGCATCATTTCCTTGCAAAAATCGTACAAATGCTTCTATCTTCTCTTTCACTAATAATATTACTTCTTCATTCCACCACTCACTACCTTTCTAATCTGCCCAACTCCCACGCTTCTCATGCCACAAGCATCTTTTGCGCAAGCTATCACTGCTTCCCTAAATACATTCCATTCCTTCCCCACTCCCCTTAAGTCCTTTGCTCTCACATCTTTCCATTCTGCACTCAGTCTCTCCTGGTACTTCCTCACACAAGTCTCCTTCCCAAGCTCACTTACTCTCACCGCTCTCTTCACCCCAACATTCTCTCTTCTTTTCTGAAAATCTTTACAAATCTTCACCTTCGCCTCCACAAGATTATGATCAGACATCCCTCTAGTTGCACCTCTCAGCACATTAACATCCAAAAGTCTCTTCCTCGCGTCTATCAATTAACACGTAATCCAATAACGCTCTCTGGCCATCTCTCCTACTTACATACGTATACTTGTGTATATCTCTTTTTTCAAACTAGGTATTCCCAATCCCCTGTCCCTAATCAGCACATAAATCTACAAGCTCTTCACCATTTCCATTTACAACACTGAACACCCCATGTACACCAAGTATTTCCCCAAATGCCACATTATTCACCTTTGCATTCAATCATCCATCCCTATAACCCGGTCTCGTGCGGCAAAACTGCTAACACACTCACTCAGCTGCTCCCAAAACACTTGTCTCTCATGATCTTTCTTCTCATCCCCAAGTGCGTAGGCACCAATAATCACCTATCTCTCTCCATCCACTTTCAGTTTTACCCATATCAATCTAGAGTTTGCTTTCTTACACTCTATCTCATACTCCCACAACTCCTGTTTCAGTAGTGTTACTCCTTCCTTTGTTCTTGTCCTCTCACCAACCCCTGACTTTACTCCCAAAGCATTCCCAAACCACTCTTCCCCTTTACCCTTGAGCTTCGTTTCACTCAGAGCCAGAGCGTCCAGGTTTCTTTCCTCAAACATACTTTCTATCCTTTATTCTCATTTTGGTTACTTCCACACACATCAAGACCCCATAGTCTGAGCCTTCGATGAGTATGAGCATTCTCCTCGTGACTCCTTCTATTTCCCCTTTTAGAAAGTTAGAATACAAGGAGGGGAGAGTTTCTAGCCCCCCGTTCCCGTCCCCTTCCCGTACGACACGCGGGGAATGCGTGGGAAGCATTCTTTCTCCCAATCCGCAGGGATAGGGGAGAAGGGTACTGAATATCGTAAGCCACCTACTGACATGGATATGATGAAGTTAGTCAACTCTATGTGGTCCTCTTAACATCTAAAATCTCACTGAGGCTGAGATTCTATAGCTTGAGGAGGAGTGGAGTCTTGGCGAGTCCAAGCAACAACAAGGTCACATGAGAAGTCCAGAAGAGTGGCTTATATCGTAACTGGTGGAGAGGAACAATAAAGTCAATAAAGTGGATAGGCATACAAAGCATCTGAGGTCGAGGGAGTAATATGTCATTCCAGTGGATACAGAGAACCCGTTTCATTTGCAACGAGATGTTCTGAGCTTCATTTCGAGTCAATTCAAACAACAAGTGTCGGGTAGGACGTTGACCGTCAGCAAGGTTAGAAATTGAAATAAACCTAAAGGAAGAAATGAAGTTAATTCTACTGGGAGCACGTAAATGACGTGACAAATATATCGATGGGAAAACAATTGTACATATACTACTGGTAGGATTCGAACCCTGAGTTAGACGTACTTCCACCTCAGCAAACATGGGGGGTCAAAAAACACAAGAACCAGTTTCCCACAGTTTATCCTGTGTCCCGCCCTCAGCTTCGTGAGGGTAACGTGGACTTTAACGCGGCCCCGGAGGTGTGACAAAAGTAGCAACTGATTCCAAATAGACTTACACTTCCTCTTACCTTATTACTACATCCTCATGTGCTCGCGTCTCTGGTGTTTCTGTTTGTTCTTTTCAAACTATACACCTTCCAGAAGATGCACCGAAACCACAGCTCCCTTTCCATATACAGGCCCCACACAACTTTCCATGGTTTACCCCAGACGCTTCACATGCCCTGGTTCAATCCATTGACATCACGTCGACCCCGGTATAACATATCGTTCCAATTCACTCTATTCCTTGCACGCTTTTCACCCTCCTGCATGTTTAGGCCCCGATCATTCAAAATCTTTTTCACTCCATTTTCCACCTCCAATTTGGTCTCCCACTTCTCCTCGTTCCCTCCACCTCTGACTCATATCTCATCTTGGTCAATCTTTTCTCACTCATTCTCTCCATGTGCCCAAACCGTTTCAAAACACCCTCTGCTGCTCTCTCAACCACACTCTTTTTATTAACACACATCTCTCTTACCCTTTCATTACTTATTCCATCAAACCACCTCATACAACAAATTGTCCTCAAAAATCTCATTTCCAGCACATCCACCCTCCTCCGCACAGCTCTATCTAAAGCCCACGCCTCGCAACCATATAACATTGTTGGAACAAATATTCCTTCAAAAATAGCCATTTTTGCTTTCCTGAGATAATGTTCTCGACATCCACACATTCTTCAACGCTCCCAAAATTTTCGTCCCCTCCCCCACCCTATGATTCACTTCCGCTTCCATGGTTCTATCCACTGCCAAATCCACTCCCAGATATCTAAAGCACTTCACTTCCTCCAGTTTTTTCAATTCAAACTTACCTCCACTTGGCTTGTCCCTCAACCCTACTGCACCTGATAACCTTGCTCTTATTCACATTTACTCTCAGCTTTTTTCTTTCACACACTTTACGAAACTCAGTCACCAGCTTCTGCAGTTTCTCACATGAATCAGCCACCAGCACCGTATCATCAGCGAACAACAACTGACTAATTTCCCAAGCTCTCTCATCCACAGCAGACTTCATACTTGCCCCTCTTTCCAAGATTCTTGCATTCACCTCCCTAACAACCCCATCCATAAACAAATTAAACAACCATGGAGACATCACACACCCCGGCCGCAAACCAATGTTCACTGAGAACCAATCACTTTCCTCTCTTCCTACACGTACACATGCCTTACATCCTCGATAAAAACTTTTCACTGCTTCTAACAACTTGCCTCCCACGCCATATATTCTTAATACCTTACACAGAGCAACTCTATCAACTCTATCATATGTCTTTGCCAGATCCATAAATGCTACATACAAATCCATTTGCTTTTCTAAATATTTCTCACATACATTCTTCAAAGCAAACACCTGATCCACACATCCTCTACCACTTCTGAAACCACACTGCTCTTCCCCAATCTGATGCTCTGTACATGTCTTCACCATCTCAATCAATACCCTCCCATATAATTTACTAGGAATACTGAACAAACTTATACGTCTGTAATTTGAGCACTCACTTTTATCCCCTTTGCCTTTGTACAATGGCACTAGGCAAGCATTGCGCCAATCCTCAGACACCTCACAATGAGTCATACATACATTGAATAACCTTATCAACCAGTCAACCATACAGTCACCCCCTTTTTTAATAAATTCCACTGCATTCCCATCCAACCCCGCTGCCTTGCCGGCTTTCATCTTCCGCAAAGCTTTTTTACCTCTTCTCTGTTTACCAAATCATTTTCCCTAACCCTCTCACTTTGCACACCACCTCGACCAAAACACCCTATATCTGCCACTCTATCATCAAACACATTCAAGAAATCTTCAAAATACTCACTCTATATCCTTTTCACATCCCCACTACTTGTCATCACCTCCCCATTAACCCCCTTCACTGAAGTTCCCATTTGTTCCCTTGTCTTACGCAAGTTATTTACCTCCTTCAAAACATCTTTCTATTCTCCCTAAAATTTAATGATACTCTCTCACCCCATCTCTCATTTGCCCTCTTTTTCACCTCTTGCACCTTTCTCTTGACCTCCTGCCTTTTTCCTTTATACATCTCCTAGTCATTTGCATTTTTTTCTTGCAAAAATCGTCGAAATGCCTCTCTCTTCTCTTTCACTAATAATCTTACTTCTTCATCCCACCACTCACTACCCGTTTCATATCTACCCATCCCCCACGCTTCTCATGCTACAAGCATCTTTTGCGCAAGCCATCACTGCTTCCCTAAATACATCCCATTCCACCCCAACTACTCTTACGTCCTTTGTTCTCACCTTTTTCCAATCTGTACTCAGTCTCTCCTGGTACTTCCTCACACAAGTCTCCTTCCCAAGCTCACTTATCTCACCACTCTTTTCACCCCAATATTCTCTCTTCTTTTCTGAAAACCTCTACAGATCTTCACCTTCGCCTCCACAAGATAATGATCAGACATCCCTTCAGTTGCACTTCAGCACATTAACATCCAAAAGTCTCTCTTTCGTGCGCCTATCAATTAACACGTAATCCAATAACGCTCTCTGGCCATCTCTCCTACTTACATACGTATACTTATGTATATCTCTCTTTTTTAACCAGGTATTCCGAATCACCAGTCTTTTTTCAGCACATAAATCTACAAGCTTTTCACCATTTCCCTTTACAACACTGAACGCCCCATGTACGCTAATTATTCCCTCAACTGCCACTTTACTCACCTTTGCATTCAAATCACCCATATACTATAACCCGGTCTCGTGCATCAAAACTACTAACACAGTCACTCAGCTGCTCCCAAAACACATGCCCCTCAGGATTTTTCTTCTCGTGCCCATTTGAATATGCACCAATAATCACCTATATCTCTCCATCAACTTTCAGTTTTACCCATATCAATCAAGAGTTTACTTTCTTACACTCTATCACATACTCCCACTACTCCTGTTTCAGGAGTACTGCTACTCCTTCCCTTGCTCTTGTCCACTCACTAACACCTCACTTTATTCTCAAAACATTCCCAAACCACTCTTCCCCTTTACAATTGAGCTTCGTTACACTCAAAGCCAAAACAACCAGGCTCCTTTCCTCAAACACACTGTATATATCTCCTTTTTTCTCATATATATATATATATATATATATATATATATATATATATATATATATATATATATATATATATATATATATATATATATATATATGCGGTTTCAGAAGTGGTAGAGGATGTGTGGATCAGGTGTTTGCTTTGAAGAATGTATGTGAGAAATACTTAGAAAAGCAAATGGATTTGTATGTAGCATTTATGGATCTGGAGAAGGCATATGATAGAGTTCATAGAGACGCTCTGTGGAAGGTATTAAGAATATATGGTGTGGGAGGCAAGTTGTTAGAAGCAGTGAAAAGTTTTTATCGAGGATGTAAGGCATGTGTACGTGTAGGAAGAGAGGAAAGTGATTGGTTCTCAGTGAATGTAGGTTTGCGGCAGGGGTGTGTGATGTCTCCATGGTTGTTTAATTTGTTTATGGATGGGGTTGTTAGGGAGGTAAATGCAAGAGTCCTGGAAAGAGGGGCAAGTATGAAGTCTGCTGGGGATGAGAGAGCTTGGGAAGTGAGTCAGTTGTTGTTCGCTGATGATACAGCGCTGGTGGCTGATTCATGTGAGAAACTGCAGAAGCTGGTGACTGAGTTTGGTAAAGTGTGTGGAAGAAGAAAGTTAAGAGTAAATGTGAATAAGAGCAAGGTTATTAGGTACAGTAGGGTTGAGGGTCAAGTCAATTGGGAGGTGAGTTTGAATGGAGAAAAACTGGAGGAAGTGAAGTGTTTTAGATATCTGGGAGTGGATCTGTCAGCGGATGGAACCATGGAAGCGGAAGTGGATCATAGGGTGGGGGAGGGGGCGAAAATTTTGGGAGCCTTGAAGAATGTGTGGAAGTCGAGAACATTATCTCGGAAAGCAAAAATGGGTATGTTTGAAGGAATAGTGGTTCCAACAATGTTGTATGGTTGCGAGGCGTGGGCTATGGATAGAGTTGTGCGCAGGAGGATGGATGTGCTGGAAATGAGATGTTTGAGGACAATGTGTGGTGTGAGGTGGTTTGATCGAGTAAGTAACGTAAGGGTAAGAGAGATGTGTGGAAATAAAAAGAGCGTGGTTGAGAGAGCAGAAGAGGGTGTCTTGAAATGGTTTTGGCACATGGAGAGAATGAGTGAGGAAAGATTGACCAAGAGGATATATGTGTCGGAGGTGGAGGGAACGAGGAGAAGAGGGAGACCAAATTGGAGGTGGAAAGATGGAGTGAAAAAGATTTTGTGTGATCGGGGCCTGAACATGCAGGAGGGTGAAAGGAGGGCAAGGAATAGAGTGAATTGGAGCGATGTCGTATACAGGGGTTGACGTGCTGTCAGTGGATTGAATCAAGGCATGTGAAGCGTCTGGGGTAAACCATGGAAAGCTGTGTAGGTATGTATATTTGCGTGTGTGGACGTGTGTATGTACATGTGTATGGGGGGGGGGTAGGGGCCATTTCTTCGTCTGTTTCCTTGCGCTACCTCGCAAACGCGGGAGACAGCGACAAAGTATAAAAAAAAAAAAAAAAATATATATATATATATATATATATATATATATATATATATATATATATATATATATATATATATATCAATCTATTTATTATACTTTTCGCTGTCGCACACGTTAGCTTAGCGAGGTAGCACAAGGAAACAGATGAAAGAATGGCCCAACCCGTCCACATACACATGTATATACATACACGCCCACACACGCACATATACATACCTATACGTATACATATATTTACAAACACAGAAATATACATATATACAGATGTATATAATTCATACTGTCTACCCTTATTCATTCCCATCGCCATCTCGCCACTATGAAATGAAAAACCCCCTCCCCAGCATGTGCGCCTGGTGACGCTAGGAAAAGACAACAAAGGGCACATTCGTTCTCGCTCAGTCTCAAGCTGTCATGTTTAATGCACCGAAACCACAGGTCCCTTTCCACATCCAGGCCCTACAAAACTTTCCATGGTTTACCCCAGACGCTTCACATGCCCTGGTTCAATCCATTGACTGCAAGTCGAGCCCTGTATATCACGTCTTTCCAGTTCACTCTATTCCTGCACACCTTACAACCTCCTGCATGTTCAGCCCCGACCACTAAAAATCCTTTTCACTCCATCTTTCCGCCTCCAATTTGATCTCCCACTTCTCCTAGTTCCCTCCACTTCTGACATATATATCCTCTCTCTCAATCTTTCCTCACTCATTCTCTCCATGTGACCAAACCATTTCAAAACACCCTCTTCTACTCTCTCAACCACACTCATTTTATTTCCACACATCTCTCCTACCCTTACATTACTTACTCGATCAAACCACCTCACACCACATATTGTCCTCAAACATCTCATTTCCAGCACATCCACCGTCCTGCGCACAACTCTATCTATAGCCCACGCCTCGCAACCATAAAACATTGTTGGAACCACTATTCCTTCAAACATACCCATTTTTGCTTTCCGAGATAATGTTCTCGACTTCCACACATTCTTCAACGCTCCCAAAATTTTTGCCCCCTCCCCCATCCTATGATTCACTTCCGCTTACATGGTTCCATCCGCTGCTAGATCCACTTCCAGATATCTAAAACACTTTACTTCCTCCACTTTTTCTCCATTCAAACTTACCTCCCAATTGACTTCACCCTCAACCCTACTGTACCTAATAACCTTGCTCTTATTCACATTTACTCTTAACTTTCTTCTTTCACACACTTTACCAAACTCAGTGACCAGCTTCTGCAGTTTCTCACATGAATCAGCCACCAGCGCTGTATCATCAGCGAACAACAACTGACTCACTTCCCAAGCTCTCTCATCCACAACAGACTGCATGCTTGCCCCTCTTTCCAAAACTCTCGCATTCACCTCCCTAACAGCCCCATCCATAAAAAATCAAACAACCATGGAGACTTCACACACCCCTGCTGCAAACCTACATTCACAGAGAACCAATCACTTTCCTCTCTTCCTACACGTACACATGCCTTACATACTCGATAAAAACTTTCCACTGGTTCTAGCAACTTACCTCCCACACCATATATTCTTAATACCTTCCACAGAGCATCTCTGTCAAGTCTATCATATTCCTTCTCCAGATCCATAAATGGTACATACAAATCCATTTGCTTTTCTAAGTATTTCTCACATACATTCTTCAAAGGAAACACCTGATCCACACATCCTCTACCACTTCTGAAACCACACTGCTCTTCCCCAATCTGATGCTCTGTACATGCCTTCACCCTCTCAATCAATACCCTCCCGTATGATTTCCCAGGAACACTCAACAAACTTATACCTCTGTAATTTATGCACTAACTCTTATCCCCTGGCCTTTGTAGAATGGCACTATGCAAGCATGCCGCCAATCCTCAGGCACCTCACCATGAATCATACATACATAAAATAACCTTACCAACCGGTCAACAATACAGTCACCCCCTTTTTTAATAAATTCCACTGCAATACCATCTAAACCTGCTGCCTTGCCAGCTTCATCTCCCGCAAAGCTTTTACCTACTCTTCTCTGTTTACCAAATCATTTTCCCTAACCCCCTCACTTTGCAAACCACCTCGACCAAAACACCCTATATCTGCCACTCTATCATCAAACACATTCAACAAACCTTCAAAATGCTCACTCCATCTCCTTCTCTCGCTTGTTATCACCTCCCCATTAGCCCCCTTCAATGAAGTTCCCATTTGCTCCCTTGTCTTACGCACTTTATTTGCCTCCTTCCAAAACATCTTTTTATTCTCCCTAAAATTTAATGATATTCTCTCACCCCAACTTTTCATTTGCCCTCTTTTTCACCTCTTACACCTTTCTCTTGACCTCCTGCCTCTTTCTTTTATACATCTCCCACTCATTTGCATCTTTTCCGTGCAAAAATCGTCCAAATGCCTCTCTTCTCTTTCACTAATAATCTTACCTCTTCGTCCCACCGACTCACTTTCTAATCAACGCACCTCCCACGCTTCTCATGCCACAAGCATCTTTTGCGCAAGCCATCACTGCTTCCCTAAATACATCCCATTCCTTCCCCACTCCCCTTACCTCCTTTGTTCTCACCTTTTTCCATTCTGTACTCAGTCTCTCCTGGCACTTCCTCACACAAGTCTCTTCCCAAGCTCACTCACTCTCACCACCCTCTTCACCCCAATATTCTCTCTTCTTTTCTGAAAACCCCTACTAATCTTCTCCTTCGCCTCCACAAGATAATGATCAGACATCCCTCCAGTTGCACCTCTCAGCACATTAACATCCAAAAGTCTCTCTTTCGCGCGCCTATCAATTAACACGTAATCCAATAACGCTCTCTAGCCATCTCTCCTACTTACATACATATACTTATGTATATCTCGCTTTTTAAACCAGGTATTCCCAATCACCAGTCCTTTTTCAGCACATAAATCTACAAGCTCTTCACCATTTCCGTTTACAATACTGAACACCTCATGTATACCAATTATTCCCTCAACTGCCACATTACTTACCTTTGCATTCAAATCACCCATCACTATAACCCGGTTTTGTGCATCAAAACCACTAACACACCCATTCAGTTGTTCCCAAAACACTTGCCTCTCATGATCTTTCTTCTCATGCCCAGGTGCATATGCACCAATAATCACCCATCTCTCTCCATTAACTTTCAGTTTTACCCATATCAATATACAATTTACTTTTTTACACTCTATCACATACTCCCACAACTCCTGTTTCAGGAGTAGTGCTACTCCTTCCCTTGCTCTTGTCCTCTCACTAACCCCTGACTTTACTCCCAAAACATTCCCAAACCACTTTTCCCCTTTCCCCTTGAGCTTCGTCTCACTCAGAGCCAAAACATCCAGGTTCCTTTCCTCAAACATACTACCTATCTCTCCTTTTTTCTCATCTTGGTTACATCCACACACATTTAGACACCCCAGTCTGAGCCTTTGAGGAGGATGAGCACTCCCCGCGTGACGCCTTCTTCTGTTTCCCCTTTTAGAAAGTTAAAATATCCCTGGGGATAAGGGAGAAAGAATACTTCCCACGCATTCCTCACGTGTCGTAGAAAACGACCAAAGGGGACGGGAGCGGGGGGCCAGAAACCCTCCCCTCCTTGTATTTATATATATATATATATATATATATATATATATATATATATATATATATATGAGAGCTTGGGAAGTGAGTCAGTTGTTGTTCGCTGATGATACAGCGCTGGTGGCTGATTCATGTGAGAAACTGCAGAAGCTGGTGACTGAGTTTGGAAAAGTGTGTGGAAGAAGAAAGTTAAGAGTAAATGTGAATAAGAGCAAGGTTAATATTAGGTACAGTAGGGTTGAGGGTCAAGTCAATTGGGAGGTGAGTTTGAATGGAGAAAAACTGGAGGAAGTGAAGTGTTTTAGATATCTGGGAGTGGATCTGGCAGCGGATGGAACCATGGAAGCGGAGGTGGATCATAGGGTGGGGGAGGGGGCGAAAATTCTGGGGGCCTTGAAGAATGTGTGGAAGTCGAGAACATTATCTCGGAAAGCAAAAATGGGTATGTTTGAAGGAATAGTGGTTCCAACAATGTTGTATGGTTGCGAGGCGTGGGCTATGGATAGAGTTGTGCGCAGGAGGATTGATGTGCTGGAAATGAGATGTTTGAGGACAATGTGTGGTGTGAGGTGGTTTGATCGAGTGAGCAACGTAAGGGTAAGAGAGATGTGTGGAAATAAAAAGAGCGTGGTTGAGAGAGCAGAAGAGGGTGTTTTGAAGTGGTTTGGGCATATGGAGAGGATGAGTGAGGAAAGATTGACCAAGAGGATATATGTGTCGGAGGTGGAGGGAACAAGGAGAAGAGGGAGACCAAATTGGAGGTGGAAAGATGGAGTGAAAAAGATTTTGTGTGATCGGGGCCTGAACATGCAGGAGGGTGAAAGGAGGGCAAGGAATAGAGTGAATTGGAGCGATGTGGTATACCGGGGTTGACGTGCTGTCAGTGGATTGAATCAAGGCATGTGAAGCGTCTGGGGTAAACCATGGAAAGCTGTGTAGGTATGTATATTTGCGTGTGTGGGCGTATGTATATACATGTGTATGGGGGGGGGTTGGGCCATTTCTTTCGTCTGTTTCCTTGCGCTACCTCGCAAACGCGGGAGACAGCGACAAAGTATAATAATAATAATAAAATATATATATATATATATATATATATATATATATATATATATATATATATATATTTGGTAAATATATTTGGTAAACAGAGAAGAGGTAGTAAAAGCTTTGCGGAAGATGAAAGCCGGCAAGGCAGCAGGTTTGGATGGTATTGCAGTGGAATTTATTAAAAAAGGGGGTGACTGTATTGTTGACTGGTTGGTAAGGTTTTTAATGTATGTATGACTCATGGTGAGGTGCCTGAGGATTGGCGGAATGCGTGCATAGTGCCATTGTACAAAGGCAAAGGGGATAAGAGTGAGTGCTCAAATTACAGAGGTATAAGTTTGTTGAGTATTCCTGGTAAATTATATGGGAGGGTATTGATTGAGAGGGTGAAGGCATGTACAGAGCATCAGATTGGGGAAGAGCAGTGCGGTTTCAGAAGTGGTAGAGGATGTGTGGATCAGGTGTTTGCTTTGAAGAATGTATGTGAGAAATACTTAGAAAAGCAAATGGATTTGTATGTAGCATTTATGGATCTGGAGAAGGCATATGATAGAGTTGATAGAGATGCTCTGTGGAAGGTATTAAGAATATATGGTGTGGGAGGCAAGTTGTTAGAAGCAGTGAAAAGTTTTTATCGAGGATGTAAGGCATGTGTACGTGTAGGAAGAGAGGAAAGTGATTGGTTCTCAGTGAATGTAGGTTTGCGGCAGGGGTGTGTGATGTCTCCATGGTTGTTTAATTTGTTTATGGATGGGGTTGTTAGGGAGGTGAATGCAAGAGTCCTGGAAAGAGGGGCAAGTATGAAGTCTGTTGGGGATGAGAGAGCCTGGGAAGTGAGTCAGTTGTTGTTCGCTGATGATACAGCGCTGGTGGCTGATTCATGTGAGAAACTGCAGAGGCTGGTGACTGAGTTTGGAAAAGTGTGTGGAAGAAGAAAGTTAAGAGTAAATGTGAATAAGAGCAAGGTTATTAGGTACAGTAGGGTTGAGGGTCAAGTCAATTGGGAGGTAAGTTTGAATGGAGAAAAACTGGAGGAAGTGAAGTGTTTTAGATATCTGGGAGTGGATCTGTCAGCGGATGGAACCATGGAAGCGGAAGTGGATCATAGGGTGGGGGAGGGGGCGAAAATTTTGGGAGCCTTGAAAAATGTGTGGAAGTCGAGAACATTATCTCGGAAAGCAAAAATGGGTATGTTTGAAGGAATAGTGGTTCCAACAATGTTGTATGGTTGCGAGGCGTGGGCTATGGATAGAGTTGTGCGCAGGAGGATGGATGTGCTGGAAATGAGATGTTTGAGGACAATGTGTGGTGTGAGGTGGTTTGATCGAGTAAGTAACGTAAGGGTAAGAGAGATGTGTGGAAATAAAAAGAGCGTGGTTGAGAGAGCAGAAGAGGGTGTTTTGAAATGGTTTGGGCACATGGAGAGAATGAGTGAGGAAAGATTGACCAAGAGGATATATGTGTCGGAGGTGGAGGGAACGAGGAGAAGAGGGAGACCAAATTGGAGGTGGAAAGATGGAGTGAAAAAGATTTTGTGTGATCGGGGCCTGAACATGCAGGAGGGTGTAAGGAGGGCAAGGAATAGAGTGAATTGGAGCGATGTGGTATACAGGGGTTGACGTGCTGTCAGTGGAGTGAATCAAGGCATGTGAGGCGTCTGGGGTGGACCATGGAAAGCTGTGTAGGTATGTATACACGTGTGTGGACATGTGTATGTACATGTGTATGGGGGGGGGGGGGTTGGGCCATTTCTTTCGTCTGTTTCCTTGCGCTACCTCGCAGACGCGGGAGACAGCGACAAAGTATAAGAAAAAAAAAAAAAATATATATATATATATATATATATATATATATATATATATATATATATATAGTACTTGGAAATCTCTACACAGATGAAAAACAATTATTCTGTCTCTTCTTACACAAGGTAAGACACAAAATAGATATACAGGCACTGATCACAATATCTTCCCCTTCACAGTGGCCAAAGCTATATAGTAACATATCCTAGTGTCCTTACACACGGTTTCTGAATGCGACCGAACGTTGTGGTGAAGTAACTCGCCTGCTCCAATATATCTATCCCCTCTTGTACCTGAGAGTATCCCCGTTTGAGCGTCTGTGACCTTCGTAGGTAATAGACCTGGGACCCAAGCAGGTAGACAGTAATGACCTTCACCACGGGAGCTCCGCTTCATCTGGGCTTCCACCAATCATCGTCCATCCTTTATCCCCTGGAGGAGATGGTCATTAACGTGGACTGCCTTCGCTCCACCATTATCACCTGCGGCATGCCAAGGCGCTGGCCGCATATACATATACACTCTGCGCCAATTGGTTCTTGGAAATCGAACCATGTCTGAGCGCAGAAGCGTAAGCCTTGTGTCTCCTGAATTACCACTCTCCTGCAGATATTCTGTGGTGCCTCATATTAGATTATCTATTCTCTTGCTTCCTCGGCAAGACTCTCGCGGGATATCGCCAACGCCCTATCTCCTGCAGCAGCTTGAACTATGGGGACCCAAGATGAGTCACACCTCCTGATACACTAAAAACACAAAGAACAACAGTCCACAATTACTCAGGACTTTAGGAACGGTCTCGTCCCTTCTTCATGCTCTCCGCGAGACCTTACATACCTGCAACTCTCACCTCACAGAACGCCTGTCTCACCCACAGCACTTGCAACAGCGCCACCTGAAACCCTGCCATCTTCACCTCGTCTTGTCAACACACCTCACCTTCTTTTCCAGTTTAGCTCCACTTTTGTCAGCTGCCTTGGTTAAGTCACCACCTTTCTGTTCGATTAACAAAGTACTCTATTGTTGCTCATGTTTCCATTTCCCTGCCTCAGGGTTAACAAGAATATAAGAAATGAGATACATATGCGTTTCTTTTTACCAGCCAGAGACGAAAAAGTCAGTATTACTGGCGCTCATATCTCGACAGAACTAATCCCTTCACAGTGACATTCCTGAGAAAAGTGATTTATGAGGAGTGATTAAGGACTCTGAGCAAATGGCGAAGGAAGGATAAAGAAAAAATCTATTGCAAAAATGGAAGTCCAATATTGGATGATTTCCCTCAAGGCTGACAAGTGTTTTGTAAGAGTAAAAACAGTTGCTCTCCCGGGACTGTGCTGGGCAAGACAGTGTCTAGAAAAGAGAGAGAGAGAGAGAGAGAGAGAGAGAGAGAGAGAGAGAGAGAGAGAGAGAGAGAGAGAGAGAGAGAGAGAGAGAGAGAGAGAGAGAGAGAGAGAGAGAGCACTTTCCTTTGTTCAGTCATCCAATAACACGTAACACCTGAGCTCTGACTCGTTTATATCGTCGCGCTAAAATTTCTGAGCTTATCTCCATCTCAAAGATTCTTCCATTTCGTAGCCTGTGAATCCAACATACCTGCATCAGTAAGACCTAACCAGTCCTCTGCCTGAACTCACGTCGAGCACTTGTTTCTCTTTCTCATGTCAACATTGCCTTCCTTAGAACCTCTCATTCTCCACTTATTTCCCTGGCTTTGTTTTCATTAATCTTTTGCCAGTCTACTCTTAATATGTCTTTGTATCTCTTCACAAATGCTTATTTTCCAGCCTCATTCACTTTTACTATCCTCTCCTCACCTATATTATCTCTTATTCGAAGGGCCTCTACAGACCTTCACCCTCGCCTCCACCAGATATTGATTAGTCATCCAACGCCTGCCCCTCTCAACACATCCACATCCAAGGGTCTCCCTTTTCTTTATGCACGCCTCCCACCTAGTATGTAATCCAATAACG